>NW_022987743.1:0-5000 GCF_902827165.1 Trematomus bernacchii
TCTCTCAGAGAGAAGAGAGAACACGTCCAATTTAGCAGACCTAATTTTCCTTATCTACGTTTTATTGAGTCCAGTGAGAGCAGAAAATCACACCCTGACTATTACCTTTCATTACGATCATTTCTCCGCCTGAATTACACTCAATATCTTTCTTCATAACCTCCTCCTCTTCCTCCTCCTCTTCCTCACTTCTGCTGCAACCCAGATCAATACAGCGTGAGTGAAATGGAGTCTTATTCAACCCGAGGGAGAGCTGCACGTCTTGTGAGAAATTAAAGAAGTGAAGCATAAAAGTGCAATTACAGCGAAACTCATATTACATTTTATTGTAATTGGCAGTTTTAAAGTTTGCTGGATGTGGAGCTCAATAACTTGAATTAGCTCGTTGTTAGCTCTGGTTTCAAAACTGATAATAAACACAGTCAAAGAATAGCGTTAGCTGTAGTATCTTAACTCATATCAACATTGTGGATGTGTGTTTTATGAAGCTCGCAGCTCCGCACAGATTCAATCACCCCGTCATCTCCTAAATACGTGTTAATTGGATAAACTAATCACCTAAATGGTAAGTGTTTAAGCGTTAATACCTAATAATAGTTAATTATTTGGAAAGTAAAGTGATATAGCTTTTGACTTAATGCAATGTATGAGCAATTAGGCTTTAACCGGGAGTACCCGCACATAATGAGACATGTGGAAGCTCACTAAAGGAGGAAAAGGTGGCACTTTTTCACATTTG
Source organism: Trematomus bernacchii (assembly GCF_902827165.1). Taxonomy (NCBI): domain Eukaryota; kingdom Metazoa; phylum Chordata; class Actinopteri; order Perciformes; family Nototheniidae; genus Trematomus; species Trematomus bernacchii. The sequence continues at coordinate 740 of NW_022987743.1, forward strand.
GACTTGAATTTTGGCCATAATTCAGATTTGAATGTGTGTTTCCTGTGTCTCTCTGCCAGCGGGGGTCCAGAGGGATGGTACATGTGCGCCGACAGCTCAAACGGAGGATACGGTCAAACCAGCGACTTCCAAACACCTGTTATGACCTCCAACGGACCACAATGCATTCTGGTCTTCTGGTACCACATGAGCGGGTTCACCGTGGGATCTCTGCAGGTACGAGGAGGGGAGAGAACAGGAGAAAATGATCCGTGTGGAAGGGATTTCATCAGAATGTGTGTCTTCATCTGCAGGTGCTGCTGAAGTACGGAAACTCCACTCATGAGGTCTGGTCTCAGTCTGGGAACCAGGGGAACAAATGGAGACGAGGAGAAATGTTTATAGGCATTGCAAACAACTTCCAGGTCAGTAAATATACTTCTAATGCAAAATAAGGGTTCATATCAATGGTTTTAATCATTAGAAATAACTAGAATGTCCCCTCGCTGTGCGACTGGCACTTGTTGTCGCTCCTGATGCTCATAGTGCCAGCGTGATGGAGGTATTGATCAAACTTTCGCTGTCTTTTATGGAAGGAATGGTCGAGACATTTTGAAAACTGCCCAGCAACAAGGTCACCTCGCTCTCATTCAGACATTTAACACCAGAGTTTTTGTCGCTCAAAGACACTTTAAGGGCAGATCTTTAAGTCAGTTTGATATAGGGAAGGCATCGAGACAACGCTGACTCATTTAGCTGCTAATATCATTTAAAATGATGTGAAAAAGAGTGGATATTATGGGATTTAGAGCAGGGTTAAGATCAGGAGATTTGACAGACCCTCTGATGTCATCACTCCGTCATACACACCCATTATAACATCTGAAACACAGTGAAGATGTACCACAACTTAAACTGTGATTTTAGGAGAACTGTTCAGTCTATCATAAAACCATGTTAGTCCAATAAAGCTGAGAGTCAGGAGAGCTGTTTAAACTTGTAATCTTTTACCTACGATAAAGTATGGCGAATCAGTATGACCTCAAAGTCGGGTGATTTTGAGCTCGGTTCAGGTCGATTCCCCATTCATTCCTATGGGGGGAAAAGCTGGGAGAGTCTCTCAGAAAAAGTACATTTGCTTTATTCACAAACTTGAAAACATTGTGTATTCCAGTGTCATCAAACCACAACACACCGTGACTCAGATTACTGACGTTAATCTAAGAAGACAGCCTCAGTCACATCAGTGTGATCGGCCTCATTTCAGTGACACCGAGCTAAATTGGACTCGGAGACACACTGATCAATGGATTGATTGAGTCTAATTCAGTCTAATGTGTGTGTGTGTGTGTGTGTGTGTGTGTGTGTGTGTGTGTGTGTGTATGTGTGTGTGTGTGTGTGTGTGTGTGTGTGTGTGTGTGTGTGTGTGTGTGTGGTGTGTGTGTGTGTGTGTGTGTGGTGTGATGTGTGTGTGTGTGTGTGTGTGTGTGTGTGTGTGTGTGTGTGGTGTGTGTGTGTGTGTGTGTGTGTGTGTGTGTGGTGTGTGTGTGTGTGTGTGTGTGTGTGTGTGTGTGTGTGTGTGTGTGTGTGTGTGTGTGTGTGTGTGTGAGGTTAACCCAGGTCGCTGACAGGAGTCTAATGTCACGCCGTCTCTTTGACCAAATACCACGACCTTTGCACATTTTAATTCCTGTACATGACCCTTTGTCAGAGAGAGAGAGATGCACCGATGCTCATTCCTGCACCTTTGTTAGAGTCCAAATGCCCTTTGCATCAAATGTCTGCAGAATAACATCGCTCACTTGAGCAGCTCTTATGTTACAACGCAATACCAACCCCTGTTTCTTAAGAAAATGTGATTTTAATAGGGCAGCTTTTGCTCAGGGGAGGGTTTTTATTTCCTCATAACACTGAGCTTGGACCCCCTTTGAACAAAGACTCTATGATAATACCATTTTTTACAGAGTTTCAGCAACACTGTGATTTCATTTGAGCCAAAGTAGTTTTTTGTGTGCACTATCCACGTAAAATGTCTCCTTTGTCGCACCTTTCACAAAATAACTGGCCCCGGCGATGGCCCCCAATTAAAAGTGGTCTTAAACTTCCACTCTCTCATTGGTTAAATGGTCGTCTACCAATCGGAGGGTCAGTGGTTCGATTCCCAGATCCAAATAAAGAGGGAAAGATGCTTGTTGCTCCCGGTGTGCTCTAATATATCATAATTCTACTTCTCACATGTTGAACACTAATACCTGTACTTTCTACTTCTTACATGTTGAACCCAAATACCTGTACTTTCTACTTCTTACATGTTGAACACAAATACCTGTACTTTCTACTTCTTACATGTTGAACTCAAATACCTGTACTTTCTACTTCTTACATGTTGAACCCAAATACCTGTACTTTCTACTTCTTACATGTTGAACCCAAATACCTGTACTTTCTACTTCTTACATGTTGAACCCAAATACCTGTACTTTCTACTTCTTACATGTTGAACCCAAATACCTGTACTTTCTACTTCTTACATGTTGAACACAAATACCTGTACTTTCTACTTCTTACATGTTGAACCCAAATACCTGTACTTTCTACTTCTCACATGTTGAACACAAATACCTGTACTTTCTACTTCTTACATGTTGAACCCAAATACCTGTACTTTCTACTTCTTACATGTTGAACCCAAATACCTGTACTTTCTACTTCTTACATTTTGAACCCAAATACTTGTACTTTCTACTTCTTACATGTTGAACCCAAATACCTGTACTTTCTACTTCTTACATGTTGAACACAAATACCTGTACTTTCTACTTCTCACATTTTGAACCCAAATACTTGTACTTTCTACTTCTTACATGTTGAACACAAATACCTGTACTTTCTACTTCTCACATTTTGAACCCAAATACTTGTACTTTCTACTTCTTACATGTTGAACCCAAATACCTGTACTTTCTACTTCTTACATGTTGAACTCAAATACCTGTACTTTCTACTTCTTACATGTTGAACCCAAATACCTGTACTTTCTACTTCTTACATGTTGAACACAAATACCTGTACTTTCTACTTCTCACATTTTGAACCCAAATACTTGTACTTTCTACTTCTTACATGTTGAACCCAAATACCTGTACTTTCTACTTCTGACATGTTGAACCCAAATACCTGTACTTTCTACTTCTTACATGTTGAACCCAAATACCTGTACTTTCTACTTCTTACATGTTGAACACAAATACCTGTACTTTCTACTTCTTACATGTTGAACCCAAATACCTGTACTTTCTACTTCTCACATGTTGAACACAAATACCTGTACTTTCTACTTCTTACATGTTGAACACAAATACCTGTACTTTCTACTTCTTACATGTTGAACCCCAAATACCTGTACTTTCTACTTCTCACATGTTGAACACAAATACCTGTACTTTCTACTTCTTACATGTTGAACCCAAATACCTGTACTTTCTACTTCTCACATTTTGAACCCAAATACTTGTACTTTCTACTTCTTACATGTTGAACCCAAATACCTGTACTTTCTACTTCTTACATGTTGAACCCAAATACCTGTACTTTCTACTTCTTACATGTTGAACCCAAATACCTGTACTTTCTACTTCTTACATGTTGAACACAAATACCTGTACTTTCTACTTCTTACATGTTGAACACAAATACCTGTACTTTCTACTTCTTACATGTTGAACCCAAATACCTGTACTTTCTACTTCTTACATGTTGAACCCAAATACCTGTACTTTCTACTTCTTACATGTTGAACTCAAGTACCTGTACTTTCTACTTCTTACATGTTGAACACAAATACCTGTACTTTCTACTTCTCACATGTTGAACACAAATACCTGTACTTTCTACTTCTTACATGTTGAACACAAATACCTGTACTTTCTACTTCTTACATGTTGAACCCAAATACCTGTACTTTCTACTTCTCACATGTTGAACACAATACCTGTACTTTCTACTTCTTACATGTTGAACCCAAATACCTGTACTTTCTACTTCTCACATGTTGAACACAAATACCTGTACTTTCTATTCTTACATGTTGAACACAAATACCTGTACTTTCTACTTCTTACATGTTGAACACAAATACCTGTACTTTCTACTTCTACATGTTGAACACAAATACCCTGTACTTTCTACTTCTTACATGTTGAACACAAATACCTGTACTTTCTACTTCTTACATGTTGAACTCAAATACCTGTACTTTCTACTCTTACATGTTGAACACAAA
>NW_022987743.1:10000-62500 GCF_902827165.1 Trematomus bernacchii
TTGCAGCGAGTCAGAGTCAGAGTCTCTCTGCTTTTCATCTGAAGCTCTGACTGACTGAAACCTCTCTCTCTTATTCATAATGAAAGTGATGAGACGCCTCCATGTTCACGCTGTTAGCATCTCACCTATCATCTCTTCTGTTTCATGTCTTCACTGAAACTCTGGAGCTTCAAACAGATTCTCTAACGACACAGAAGTACATGTCCTCACGTACCTCTGGAGGTGTTGAGCTGTACAGATAGCCTCTCAAGTTCTTTAGGGTTCAGCCTGTTTTCAGTGTGAAGAGCTTCATGCTAACTTCTCCCTCAGGAACAAAGAAAGCAATAATATCTGCTTATTTATCTCCGTTTTCCCGTCCAGATCACTGGGAATGGCATCAACATTTCACATAATACATCCAATTACACTTTCACTTGTTATGTTTCAATAAATGACACTTATACTCAGCATCATGGGAACCAAACAGGTCTTGCTTTTAGCTGAAGAAGTAGTTCCTCCAGATTATCCAGAGTAACTGAACACTGTCTTTGCGTTGAGATGCTTTATTTAATTCCATTTCATTGGAGGAAACAAGCTTATACAAACTGCCCTGTATGCTGTAAGCACCTGAGGATTACGCTATTGAATTTAGGCTGAGGAAAAAGACATATTGCGCGGGCAGAAGAAGTTTGCTTTCTCTTCTGCTGCTCCAAAAATAAGTAAAAGAATAATGAAATCAAGGTGTTTTCACTTGAAATAAGTCCAAAAATCTGCCAATAGAACAAGTGAACATTTGCTTTGTAAGATTTCTTGAAGTAAGAAGTGATATTTAGATAAATCACATCTTGTAATTATCAGGAGAACTCATTGTGAACTATATTTCACCAGAATCAGGACATGATGTTGTTACAGAATAAGCCACAAATACTCAAAAGTGTTCTGTTTCCTGACGTTGGTGATTTCCTAATAAATAAATATGTGTTTCATCTGAGATACAACTCAAAAGAAGATGTTTTGACTCAACAAGATGATGCATTGTCTAAAAATAAGAGCTGATATCTCACTGCAATGTTACTCCTGAAGTTAGTGTGTCTTATATCAGGAGCAGAGACATATTCTATAGATATTAGACACAGATACTTGGCAAGATTTCTAGTTTGTGTAGTGTAGAAAAAGAGCCGGGTAACGATGGGAGTAGAGAGGGATGTGAGAGAGCAGAAGGGCAGTGAGTGTTTCCTGAAGGTTAAGACGGGGGGGAACACTCGCCCTGACAGAGGAGAGAAGTTCATCCAACAATCAGACCCTCCAGAGGGAGAGTCTGCACACAGTCACACTGATGAGAGACAGCAGGAAGTGTAATTACAGACTGCAGAGCCTCGGGGCTTCTTCCTCCTCTGTTTCGTTCAATAACACACCAAGGATGGAGTAGTGAAACTCAGAAACATCAGTTTTATCTGGGGAGAATACCTGTACATGTATGCAGAGGAGAAGGTGTTAATATTTACTTTAAACTGTAATGAATGTACATCTTATACGACAACATACACACCTTTTCAAATACCTACAAATCTCTAATTCTCAACTTCCTGTGAACACAATAAGTACACATCATCCTGTGTGTGTGTGTGTGTGTGTGTGTGTGTGTGTGTGTGTGTGTGTGTGTGTGTGTGTGTGTGTGTGTGTGTGTGTGTGTGTGTGTGTGTGTGTGTGTGGTGTGTGTGTGTGTGTGTGTGTGTGTGTGTGGTGTGTGTGTGTGTGTGTGTGTGTGTGTGGTGTGTGTGTGGTGTGTGTGTGTGTGTGTGTGTGTGTGTGTGTGTGTGTGTGTGTGGTGTGTGTGTGGTGATCAGACTCTCCAATAATACTTTTAAACTGCGATATGTATTGAAAAAAACTGGAATAATTGCAGTAAATTCGAACGAAAGGTTGCATTTTTAAAGTTAAAGGGGACCTATCATGCAAAATGCACTTGTGTACGTCTTTTCTACATGAATATGTGTCCCCGGTGTTCCAGGGAACTCACCAAGTGTCAGAAAACACAACCCTCTCTATTTTCCTCCATACCCAAATCTCTAAAAAAGGGGCTGCAACGGATCTGATAAAAACTGATCCAGATTTGAACACTGTCCTGACGTCAGGACGGTGGCGCTACGGCTATTGGGCCAACTCCACCAATCAGGAGGAGACAGCCACGGCCATTGGAGCCGCTGTAGTACATATGCCAGGCCTGTAGGTGGTGCTGTTCTCACAGAATCAACCCAGAGCTAATCCAGGGCTAAAAATTGTCAAATTGAGCAAAATGAGGCATGGCTAAAATGCATGATCTGTTTGGTATTTTGAAAAAAATATATATAAATATGCCTTATATAGGTATGGGCCTACACTATATTATTCAAATATAGCATGATAGGTCCACTTTAAATGAGCAGATCTGTTGCTTTTTTAGATCAAAATTAAGACATTTATTGGGAACCATAAAGATCATCTTATCTTATTATCTTAACAAGTTTGACTAAGAGGAAAGAAAAGGACATTTCAGATGCAGCAAATCAGAAGAGAGTCTCACTGCAACTGCATTTCTCCTGAAGCTCAGACTTTATTAACTGAGCAGCAGAACCTCTTATTAATAATGAAAGTGATGAGAAAGTGTATTTCCCTCTCCAGCAGAGAAATGGAGAGACGTCCCTCCGGTCACAACGCTCGTTAATTAAAGCCTCAACGGCAGTTTCTCCTCCCTGCGTATCATCTCGCCTGTGCCTCTTTCTCTAATTGTCCTGCCACGGCTTAAAAAGGAGATTTGACTGTATGTTACTCTCACATGCACTCACGAACACGAACCATCTAATACCGTGTTTATTACTGAGGTATAAGTGGTTTTTCTGAGATAAATCATCATTTTGTGCCCGTTATTTTCAGACATTGGATATTTTGTGTTTGTGATGGATTCAATCGAATATAGAGAAAATTATTTATGTTAAAATGTTTTACTTGTAGGTGCTCTGAATATCAGAAAATCCTCTAAATACATCTACAGCGCTGTAAAAACACTGACATTGTGATGAAATAACAGCAATGACATGAATGTGTGTCCTCCTGTTGTCTCCAGTGGCCTCTGGTGCCGGAGATCCATCTTCATCTGAGTTTTGACAGCTTTGAGTTTGACAGCTTTGTACGAGGTTGACGTAGCGTCGTGTAACAGAAATACGTTTCTGATGCTATCGCTTTCTGTCAGTGTTTCATGCAGAGAAGGACAGGAGCCTCAGTGTCATCTATACTTTATTAAAAGAGAGAGAAACAGATACAAATAAAGTGTAAGGACAGTCTGACAGCTGATTGGACGACTTGCTTTACTTCATCTTGTAAAATACTAGTATATGTTCTGCATTCAAAATGTTATTTGAGTAAAAGTAAGAAAGGATTAGCATAAAAATATACTTAAAGTACTTTTTCTAATTAATTATCCATTAAAGTATACTCACATTTTACATTTTGCAGTTGGTTAAAAAGGTGCAAAATACTGGCTTAGTTGAATACTCGCTTCTGATTGGTCAATTTGGACAATCCACATTCTGTTAATTTCAGCTAACAGACCGTTGCTAAGGAGAACAGACTGTTGCTAAGGAGAAGGGACTATGCTATAATTCATCTTTCTAAGTAATAATACCGCAGTGTAGAAATACAAGTAAAAGTCCTGCATTCAAAATGTTAAGAAAGCATTAGCACCATAATATACTAATGTCTATTGCTGGATTCTAATTAATTATCCATTCATGTAAACTCACATTTTTCATTTTGCAGTTGGTTCAAAAGGTGCAAAATACTCCCATATATCGTATTCCTTATTATTACACGGCTTAGTTTAACACTTGATTCTGATTGGTCAGTTTTGGACATTCCAGAGGTCTGTTAATTTTTTATAACAAACCGTTGCTAAGGAGAACAGACTGTTGCTAAGGTGGATCAAGGGACTATGCTATAATTCATCTTTCTAAGTAATAATACTGCAATGTAGAAATACTAGTATAAGTCCTGCATTCAAAATGTTACTTAAAAGTAAGAGAGCATTAGCATCATAATAAACTAAAGGTACTTGTTATACAGGATGTCTATATTTTGGATTAATATTTTTCTATAGCTGGATTATAATCAATGATCCTAAATAATAATTTAGATTTTGCAGCTGGTAAAGCTGGAGCTAACTCTTAAGACTTTGTTTTTACCTCCATTTATTTTATTCCTTAAAATTACACGGCTTAGTTGAATACTCGCTTCTGATTGGTCAGTTTTGGACATTCCAGAGGTCTGTTCATTTTTGATAACAGACCGTTGCTAAGGAGAACAGGCCGTTGCTAAGGGACTATGTGCAGCCATATCAATCCGCAGAAAGAAGTCCGGTTAATTTAACGTCAGGTTTAAACGACAAATATTGGTTTTAATCCGTCAGAAAACACAGTGGAATACTTTTTGATTATATTTTTTCATTAATGACCGCCTTGATGCACGTTATATTTTACATAATAATCTGTTATAATTCACTTTTATGAATAATATAACCTTGCAAAGTAACTAATCTTGTCAATTAAATGCAGAAAAGTCAAATGTTTGGGTGAAATAGAAGTTTAAAGTAGAATAAAATGGAAATACTGGAGTAAAGATCCTGTAAAACCTAATCTACTTTCCCCCCCTGAGGTAGAGTGATCAGTTTCAGCTTCCTGCCTCCTGGCTGCCTTTTGTTTGGTCCCATTGCTTCTGGTCCTTTGCATCTGAAGAGAAACAAAGGATAAGGAGGGCCTTCTTCCTCTCCTTTCCTCACAGAGACCCTCCTCTTCATCACGCCTCATCTCCTTAAAACACAAGCACTAACTCTGCAGGAATGCATGGAGTCAAAAAGGAGAATAAACCAGTAGCACAGACACACTGGGATACACTGGTCCTGGGTCTTTAACCAGTGACCTGAGGGAGAAACATCACGGGGTTAAAGAAAGATGATGGGAGAACATCAGGAGACTGCACTGACTCTGGGGTTCTCACAGTATTCCACTTATAAATGAATAATTAAGCATTTTATGAAGCATGCTGAGGACCAATCGCTTTCTAATTGCGACTTTCATGAGATTTCTATATCACTCTTTGGTAAAAAATGCATCCATCATATAGTTAGCTTAGCTTAGCATTAAGGCTGGAGGCTCCTCCAGCAGAGCAACATGAATAGGACATTGAACAAATAAAACAGAAATAGTGCAAGAAGAGTCTATATACAAGTAAATGGAATATGATATATTAGATAAATAGTTAGCAAGATGCAAACGGATGAATGTTTGTGGATGTTCTTTCAAAAGTTCAGGTGTTCAAGCAGCTGCAGCCTGATGTGATGTGTCTCCTGTTCGTCTCTTGGTCCCAGGGTTAGGTCCATAGCTATTACCTACCTGTAAGACAGGGGTGTCAAACTCAATTTCATCACGGGCCACATCAGCATTATGGTTGCACTCAAAGGGCCGGTTGTAACTTTAAGACTATATCATTAATTAATATAACTTCATAATTAACTACGTCTGAAAGCAGAAGTCTAGAGCAAATAATTGCAAGTCTCTTCAGTGAGAATGTCACAATATGATTTTAAAAGAAAAGCCACATTCTGGAAAAACATTGATTGTGACATTTTGAAAAAAAAATCTATTTATGAGAAAAAGGCTAATTCTAAGAAAAAAGGCATATTTGGACAAAAAAAGTCAAATTCTGAGAAAAAGTCAAATTTGAGATGCATTGTGGGACATGTAGTTTATGGGCAACGTGCTTCTGTAAAGTAGCATGTAACCGGATAATAAACATATTCTTTGCAAGCTCTTGTGGGGCCACATAAAATGAAGTCGCGGGCCGGATTTGGCCCCCGGGCCTTGAGTTTGACACCCCTGCTGTAAGAGCAGCTCCAGCCTGATGTGATGTGTCTCCTGTTCGTCTCTTGGTCCCAGGGTTAGGTCCATAGCTATTACCTGTGAGAGCAGCTGCAGCCTGATGTTATGTTGTATATGTTCTCTCTCTTGTTCCCAGGCTCCTGTCCTCCAGGTTTCTTTCTGTGTGAAAATGGCGGTTGCTTCTCTACGGCTCAGAGCTGTGATTTCACGGATGATTGTGGCGACGGCTCTGATGAAATGCATTGTGGGACTTCCTGCACCTTTGAGCACGGACGCTGTGGCTGGAAGAGCTCCGTGGCCGACAATTTTGATTGGACGCTGGGGAGGGGGTCTTTGAAAAGCATCCGGCCGCCGAACGATCACACGCTGAGCGACGAACGAGGTGCCGGTTTATTTTTTTTATTTTTTATTTTTTATTTGCGTACCATCAAACCATACAAGTATGCACTTAAACACAACATTTAAAAACGAGGAATTTATATTTATTCAAATGGAATTACCCAGGGTTCCTCTGGAAAGTACTCAACCAATTGTACTCATACGGCAATACAGTTAAACATAAATACAAGTGTGTGTGTGTGTGTGTGTGTGTGTGTGTGTGTGTGTGTGTGTGTGTGTGTGTGTGTGTGTGTGTGTGTGTGTGTGTGTGTGTGTGTGTGTGTGTGTGTGTGTGTGTGTGTGTGTGTGTGTGTGTGTGTGTGTGTGTGTGTGTGTGTGTGTTTAAAAAGTGACAACGTTATCAACACAACTGAGCTTACATTAAAATTATAATACATGTCAATAACAAGTAGCTAGCTTGTTCAATTATTCTTATTCAACTCATATAACACCAGTAGTACACCCTAATTATGCCCATACTACACCAGTATCATACTGTTATTATACCCGTAATTACACTGTTATTAGACCCATATCACACTGTTATTATACCTATAATTACACTGTTATTATACCCATATTACACTGTTATCAGACCCATATTACACTGTTATCAGACCCGTAATTACACTGTTATTAGAACTATAATTACACTGTTATAAGAACCATAATCACACTGTTATTAGACCTATATTACACTGTAATCATGCCCATATTAAAGCATTATTACGCTGTTATTAGACCCATGTTACACCAATATTTCCCCCATAATACACCGTAATTAAACTGTTATTACACCCTAAGTAACACATGTTAACCAGCTCCATAAGAAGTCGCTAGCTAGTTCCCTTAGTTGTTAATATCATTATCATAAGTTCCCTTCTATGGTCCGTCTTGTGACGTTGATTTAAGATATATATTTGTTAAATAAGCTGTAAAATAAGCCTTATGTTACCTTTATAAACAATTTACCAATGTTGACGTCATGTAGGCTAATGTTAGCAAGTGTAAATAAGGCTAACAAACGTCAGGTTTAACATTTCCAAACTACAGATATTAATGTTAAAGAGACACAATAAATACAATACATGTCTTTGCTAAACAGCAGGACAATTAAATTCATATTTTAAATTACCTGAATGTAATCAGCGAGAGAACTAGGTCCTCTCTGTTGCAGGAAATACATCTCGCTTGGATAACCAACTAAAACGCATATTTCTTATTAAACCATCAAATAATCCAACATTTTAACACTTTCTTATATCCTCATAATAAAGGAAGTTCATTTCTCTTCTCCTCTTGGATCTTCCATCGAGTGCAGCTCCACTTCTTGGAGGTTTCGTACCCTCTCAGTAAATGAAACTGACTTTCAAATGTCCACCTGTTAGTGTGCTGTGCTCCATGTTTAATTCATGAGCCAATCAATGAGCTTCTCCCCGGCGTGTGAGAGCAGCTTCTCTCTCAGGTGATTGATGCCAGGGCTGAGAATCCATTATCCTGCGTGCATGGTAAAGAGCGCATGAATAAATAAACACGCATGTACATTTCTCTGAACGTATGCAGGTGTTTTATTGCTCTTATTGTGAGCTTCTTCAGGTCATTTCCTCTTCCTCTAACCCTCCTCATCATCCTCTCCTCTCTCTCAGGTCATTTCCTCTTCCTCTAACCCTCCTCATCATCCTCTCCTCTCTCTCAGGTCATTTCCTCTTCCTCTAACCCTCCTCATCATCCTCTCCTCTCTCTCAGGTCATTTCCTCTTCCTCTAACCCTCCTCATCATCCTCTCCTCTCTCTCAGGTCATTTCCTCTTCCTCTAACCCTCCTCATCATCCTCTCCTCTCTCTCAGGTCATTTCCTCTTCCTCTAACCCTCCTCATCATCCTCTCCTCTCTCTCAGGTCATTTCCTCTTCCTCTAACCCTCCTCATCATCCTCTCCTCTCTCTTCAGGTCATTTCCTCTTCCTCTAACCCTCCTCATCATCCTCTCCTCTCTCTTCAGGTCATTTCCTCTTCCTCTAACCCTCCTCATCATCCTCTCCTCTCTCTCAGGTCATTTCCTCTTCCTCTAACCCTCCTCATCATCCTCTCCTCTCTTCAGGTCATTCCTCTTCCTCTAACCCTCCTCATCATCCTCTCCTCTCTCTCAGGTCATTTCCTCTTCCTCTAACCCTCCTCATCATCCTCTCCTCTCTCTCAGGTCATTTCCTCTTCCTCTAACCCTCCTCATCATCCTCTCCTCTCTCTCAGGTCATTTCCTCTTCCTCCTCTAACCCTCCTCATCATCCTCTCCTCTCTCTTCAGGTCATTTCCTCTTCCTCTAACCCTCCTCATCATCCTCTCCTCTCTCTCAGGTCATTTCCTCTTCCTCTAACCCTCCTCATCATCCTCTCCTCTCTCTCAGGTCATTTCATCTACCTGGAGGCCACACCTGTCGGCCTGAAAGGAGACAAAGCTCACATCCGCAGCTCCGTTTGGAAACAGTCCGGCGCCATCTGCAAGCTCTCCTTCTGGTACTACATTTCCCACAAGGCACTGGGAACCATCTGCCTGCTGATCAAGGTAAAGTGTGTGTGTGTGTGTGTGTGTGTGTGTGTGTGTGTGTGTGTGTGTGTGTGTGTGTGTGTGTGTGTGTGTGTGTGTGTGTGTGTGTGTGTGTGTGTGTGTGTGTGTGTGTGTGTGTGTGTGTGTGTGTGTGTGGTGTGTGTGTGTGTGTGTGTGTGTGTGTGTGTGTGTGTGTGTGTGTGTGTGTGTGTGTGTGTGTGTGTGTGTGTGTGTGTGTGTGTGTGTGTGTGTGTGTGTGTGTGTGTGTGTGTGCGCTGCAGAGGCCGTTTTATGCGATTTACAAAACACAATTCAGCAAGTTATCATGCAAATGTGTGTGTGTGTGTTTTTCCCTTCAAACAGCGAGAGGTGGTTCCTCTTCCCTGCAGAGTCTGAATGTCATTATACTTACAAAATAGCACACTGTCTTATCCAGCAGCTAAGTCAAAGAAGAGGAAATATTACTCCTTCAGGAGGTAAAAGCTCCACCAGGGTTTACAACGGGCTTCAAAGGGTTTGTTTTTAATGATCAGCTGATGCAATTAACATGAAAACAAACCATGGATGGATTCGAGTTAACACCTTTGTTTTTATAGCTTCTTTCATGCAAGTAATAGACCAATAAAACCTCTTATATAAAAACAATAAGGTCAACAAATCCCCTGTAGTGTCAAAGCTGTAAATACAGTTTTATGATTTCTATTCTAAAGATATCCGTCTATAATTCAATGGAGTGTAAAATGTTGGAGAAAAGTACTGATACATTTTGGCTTTTCCAAATCCATCTAGAATCAGAATGCTGTTGTTAAGATGACTTGCAGGAATGCTCAGATGCTCGGGATAATCATCTGAATGGGTTTTTGATTTGAAGCAGAGCTGATGTCCTCGTACAGGTGGCCATGCTTGATGAATCAGAAGTGGATACAACTGTTGAAATTGGAGGTGAATTTGAAGCTCAAAGAAAAACCCAGTGAAGACTAATTGGATTTCCTCTCAGTGTAACATTCAGTATCTTCTTAAAACGCCAATAAAATAAGCGTATTGTTGTGATGGCAGCTTCCTTTAGTCTCTCACTGACTGGAGGATAATAAAAAGGAATCATGCAAACACATATCCACTGTTCACTCGGAGCAAACTGAATCTGTCGTTTCGTCGCCGTGTCGGCAGGAAACCGAGCTTCAAAATGATGGAATAAAGGGCGGATGATACACCGCTCGTATCACATGCTCTCCATGACATACATCCTGCTGCTTTTTAATCTCTGCTTCACTGTAACAAGATGATTTAAAGCCAGAGGACAGGGTGCGTTTAAATGGGCTTTAAATGCAGAGGAGGGTCTGACGTTTGCTCTGCTGTCAGGTTTATAGACAAATGGTGCAACTCAAGGACCGTACGTTTGTTTTCTTATGTCGTAGAAAACACCGTCAGACACTGTTGACCCGAGCCCTTCCTAAAGACAACACATGTTTACAGGACAGACAGAAGCTGTGTTTGGTTTTAAATATGTGTTTGTGTTTTTAAACACACCTTCAGACTGCAAGAATCATGCGGCAAATGGGCATCAGATGCCAACACGTTTTGAAAGACCCTTATACAGTAGTTTCTCTGTGAGAGCATGTGGAGTCTTGATCTTATTATTGTCAATCTGAAGGCGTGCTTATCAACAGAAGCCCTCGTGTGTTTGAACGGTAAGACGGTATGAAGAATACTTCCTAAATGACCCAAGAAAGTTTGACATTGACTTCCTGAGATAGATGTTCTTCATTACCCTCCTAAAGCTGGATTAATGAAGTGAAGTTATGGACTGCTGTCCTCTTTCTAAACGACCAGAGGACGAGCGGGTCATCATGAACACTGAGTCACACTTTATATTAGACTCATGAACTTCAGGGGGAACGTGGTGAAATCTGGAGGTCCTCTATTAAACACTCTGTGGGTTTGTGTGTGTGTGTGTGTGTGTGTGTGTGTGTGTGTGTGTGTGTGTGTGTGTGTGTGTGTGTGTGTGTGTGTGTGTGTGTGTGTGTGTGTGTGTGTGTGTGTGTGTGTGTGTGTGTGTGTGTGTGTGTGTGTGTGTGTGTGTGTGTGTGTGTGTGTGTGTGTGTGTGTGTGTGTGTGTGTGTGTGTGTGTGTGTGTGTGTGTGTGTGTGTGTGTGTGTGTGTGTGTGTGTGTGTGTGTGTGTGTGTGTGTGTGTGCACATTAATTCCAGCTGAAGATATACACCTTTAATATTGGTTTATGAATATCAAATGACTTCAACCCTTGGACAACAAGTGTGTGGAGTTAAAACCAGCTAGTGGGAACAATTCATAGTTTTTTCGTCTTTTCATGGGATTTGTTCAAATGAAAACATGGGAAAGCACATTTTAAACATTAATGTATACAGTTTCATACATGTCCCATGCTTTTGGATATCTAACTACTGTTCACTGGGACCAATGCTGAAGAGAGGGTCATCTTATTGTGTTTGCAAATCAATCTTTGATTCCCTTTTACCGTCTCTGAAACGTCTAAATCGTCTCAAATTCAACATATGGTGGTTTAATGGACGACAGTACCCTCTGCACCTTCGTTCAGATGTGAGAAAGGACATAAGGAACCAGTAAAAGTGGAATAAGTTGTTATGAATCATTCCCTGTCCTCTATCTGACCTAATGTGTTTGTGGACTATAAAAAGTACATTTAGAGAAGTTTAAATCTCTACAATCCTCCTCCAAAAACCCCAGACTCCACCTTTCCCTTTACAAGCCACTCTTCACCACTCCCTGTGAAGCCCCTCTTCCTGTAGGTGTGAGTGATATGACTTCAGATGTCTCATTCATGCTCAGAAAGCAACACACATCCACTGAAGCCCTGTTTGAAATGCTGGTTGTTCCAGCGCTGCGTTAGTGGTGATTTAGTGCTTGGCTTGCACCCTGGGAAAAAGACTCAGAGAGGAATACAGTCTGTCTGCTAATACGTTCCATATGTGGCATGAGAGGAAGCCGTTAGCATAGCATAGCATTGGTTCCTTCAATTATGCTAATGAGGTTTTAATGAGCGTGACTCGAATGTGTTTCTGATCATAACCCCTGCTGTATGAACTGATTACAGAAACATGTGGTCTTCCTCAGAGAGGCAACAGTACGTCCTTTACTCACGTAGAAGTACAGATACTCGTGTTTAAATATACTCTGGTGAAAGTAGAAGTACTGACTCAACTTCTTTACTCAAGTAAAAGTAAAGAGACTTTGAGATGTTGTGAAAGTTCAGGTATTTGTGTTCAACATGTAAGAAGTAGAAAGTACAGGTATTTGTGTTCAACATGTAAGAAGTAGAAAGTACAGGTATTTGTGTTCAACATGTAAGAAGTAGAAAGTACAGGTATTTGTGTTCAACATGTAAGAAGTAGAAAGTACAGGTATTTGTGTTCAACATGTAAGAAGTAGAAAGTACAGGTATTTGTGTTCAACATGTAAGAAGTAGAAAGTACAGGTATTTGAGTTCAACATGTAAGAAGTAGAAAGTACAGGTATTAGTGTTCAACATGTAAGAAGTAGAAAGTACAGGTATTTGTGTTCAACATGTAAGAAGTAGAAAGTACAGGTATTTGTGTTCAACATGTAAGAAGTAGAAAGTACAGGTATTTGTGTTCAACATGTAAGAAGTAGAAAGTACAGGTATTTGTGTTCAACATGTGAGAAGTAGAAAGTACAGGTATTTGAGTTCAACATGTAAGAAGTAGAAAGTACAGGTATTTGTGTTCAACATGTAAGAAGTAGAAAGTACAGGTATTTGTGTTCAACATGTAAGAAGTAGAAAGTACAGGTATTTGTGTTCAACATGTAAGAAGTAGAAAGTACAGGTATTTGTGTTCAACATGTAAGAAGTAGAAAGTACAGGTATTAGTGTTCAACATGTAAGAAGTAGAAAGTAAAAAGTCCTCAGAAAAATAAGTAGTGGAGTAAAGTACTGATACCAGAAACATGTACTTAAGTACAGGAACAAAGTATTTGTACTCCATTTCTTCTTCCCCTAACAGACGGAGAACGATCTGTGGGAGGCGTGGAACAAATCGGGGCATCAAGGGAACAAGTGGAACCGAGCTGAGGTTCCTCTGAGGAACCTGAGGAACTTCCAGGTGATTTTTGAAGGGATTCGATCCATGGACGTGATCGGAGGAGCTTCACTGGACGACCTGGAGTTTAGAAACTGTTCCCCAAGTAAGTGATGCTAACAACAGGTTGTGTTGTAGCTCCTCTCCTGTGACGTGTCTCCATGCTTCAATGTTCAAGATTCAAGATTCAAGATATGAATTGTCATATGCACAGTAAACAGACAGTGACACCGTACAATGTTCAGAAAGCTCTTTCTCTCATACTGCCTGTGCTGCAGCACCTCTTTTCACCCTCTGTCTGAAACCAGAGCCCAGCCTGCTCAGGGAGGCGTGTGGTGCAGTGGGTTGTGCGTTGGTTGGTGTTGGGAACAGGGGAGCTCAGGTTCAAACCCCACTGCAGTCAGCATGTCGTTGTGTCCCTGAGACACTTCACCCCAAAGTGCTCCTGTGGGGATTGTCCACAGTATTGAGTATGTAAGTCGCTTTGGATAAAAGCGACTAACAAGTGACATGTAATGTCATGTAATGCTCTGATTGGTTAGCTGGCCGGCTCTGTTGTGATTGGTCAACCAACTTACAGATGTCCCGCCCATTAGCCTATCACTTCAGGTGTGAGAGTGTCAGTAAAGTTGTGATTTTAGCCTTTGCAGACCATTTACATGCACAAAAACCTATAGAACTCAGAGAGGCAAAACGCCACCTTTAAATAGATTATTAGTGCACTTTTGCTTTAATATTCTTGCATTTTGCCAAGTTTTCACAGGAAACTCAGTATTCTTTATAGCCACGTTTAACTTTTCACAGTTAGATATAGACTGGTATAAAGTGCTGACTATCAAAACTGCAGTCAAATCACTTTCATGATTAATGTTGGCACTCTGCACAAAGCAGCCTGTACACATGCAGAGGTTTAAAGAGCGGTAACTACTCTCCCAGGTGTTTAGGGTCATTTCTGGCTTCACACAAACTTTCCACTCAATTTCTGCACGATAAAATGCTGCTCTGTGAACACACACATCTGTATCTCAGAAGGACAGAGGTTGTTGTTTCACACTTTGATATTCAGACGGGTGTCAGACATTAAACAGATCTGGATGTTTCCGTTGCTCTGCCAAGACTCAGATATAAACACACTAACACACAGAGACATGAACTCACTGATCAAAAGCAGGAGGAAGGAGATCTCGTGGAATATAATGTTCTTCTTCTGTGTACCCTCTTTGGAGCAGGACGATTTTAAATAACACACAGTTTGTACCACGTTTTATTTTCCATTGAAGCCGGATTTGATTCATCTGAACGGAAAGAGGAGATGGTTTCAGTCGAGTGGCTCGCTCTTAGAAAACACTTTCAACATGTGTGTGTGTGTGTGTGTGTGTGTGTGTGTGTGTGTGTGTGTGTGTGTGTGTGTGTGTGTGTGTGTGTGTGTGTGTGTGTGTGTGTGTGTGTGTGTGTGTGTGTGTGTGTGTGTGTGTGTGTGTGTGTGTGTGTGTGTGTGTGTGTGTGTGTGTGTGTGTGTGTGTGTGTGTTGTGTGTGTGTGTGTGTGTGTGTGTGTGTGTGTGTGTGTGTGTGTGTGTGTGTGTGTGTCAGACGCTGTGCAGCCCCCCAGTTGTCCTGCCCTCTCAGACTTTGTGTGTGACAGTGGACACTGCATCGAGTCTCACCTGGAGTGTGACAGCAAGGACGACTGTGCCGATGGATCGGATGAGAAACACTGCGGTGAGGAAGAACTGGAGATAGGTCTGGGACACATCGTTTTTAAATAAACAAGACGCTAACAAACCTCATTCTTGTGTTCCTCTCGTGTTGGTCTGACTAACTTTTAAACAAGAGAAAGAGAGCACAAACCTGTGTCTTTTAGAGTTGATTTAAAGTCCTTGTACTGGTTTATAAAGCTCTGAATGGTCTGGCCCCCTCTGTCCTCACTGATGTGTTGTCCTTTAATGTCCCTGTACCTTGTCCCTAAGATACTCAGCACACCTTCCAATTAACAACATCCCTCTCTAATTGGTCTTTTCATCTTGTATTTTCTTTACTTCAGGCGTCTGTGACTTCAGCATGGGAGCAGCGTGGTGGGAACACAGCTGTGGGTTGGACCAGGACTCTGAGGATGATTTTGATTGGTCGATCGGTCGTCACAGTGAGACTCCAGGAGCCGGACCTCAGAGTGACCACAGTCCAGGTGAGTGTACCTGAAAGACTCACAATGCAGGTGGTTCGAGGGCACAGTATGTTTTGATACATGCAGAGAATACAACCGTCAACACGCCTAACAGTATTTATAAGATGTTTTGATTGTATTGTATGCCAGATCTTAGTTATTATATATCCTCCTTGTTGTTGTGAACCAACGTCGAAAAAATCATCTTGTTTTTATGTTTCTGAGCTCACTCCTGATTGGCCGGTAGAGTTTGTTGATCTGAGCGATGAGACGTGTCACAGAACGAGTTTATGACCTCGGTGCAGAGCGAGTCGATAAAACCATCTGTAACACACACACACACACACACACACACACACACACACACACACACACACACACACACACACACACACACACACACACACACACACACACACACACACACACACACACACACACACACACACACACACACACACACACACACACACACACACACACACTTTAACTCATGTGGAAAACTCACGCTTTGTTCGGATGCTTTTCCATCTCCGAGCTGAAGCAGCTGCCGGCTGGAAATGCTTTTACAATCCGTCATGTTTTTCTGTTTGGTGCACGCAGTCGAGCTGGAACTCACTGGTTGCAGATTACACATGTTCTTTGAAATGCACTAACATTCTTCAAATCTCTCTCATTTTTGTCTACTGACATTTTTGTTGTTGTTTATATTCCCAGGTGGTGATGGGAGCTTCCTGTACATCCACTCAGCCTATCAGAGGGAAGGAGACGTTGCCAAGGTGACGACCAGCCGTCCGTTTCCCGCCAGCGTCGGATTGTGTCGTGTTCGATTCTGGTTCTTCATGCACGGATCAGACAGGATGGGAACGCTGAAGGTGATTGAAGGGTTAATAACTTCCTGTCTAAGCTTTGGACAGATGATATGAAGTCACCCTAAAAGCTCATTAAATGTACATGTCAATACGGTTATTTAAATCCTGCAAAATAGAGGCTTAACGAACTGGAGATGCTCCTAAAACCAGGAAATATTTGTCTTACTTAACTTAATACCAGGGGCCTCGTTTATGAAGCCTTGCGTAGGATTCACGTTGGAAGGTTGCTTACGTTGGACAAAGCAAATAAATACGTACAGACATTTTCCGATTCATAAAAGACTGCGTACCGGCGTAGGACGTGTGTACGGCACGTCCTACGCCGGTTTCCCTTTATAAATCAACTCGAAATGCGGCGCAGCTTTTGCGGGCTTCACGTCCAACATATTTGCCTATAAATAGTCAAAGAAACGCCCCGTATTAATATTCATTCTGACTGACTGCATGAAGAAGATCGCAGGAAATTACGATAAAACAGCTAAAAAAGACATCTCACACCGTGTCAGATTTAGGTTATTGTGGGGAGGTGGAGATAAATCATATTGTTTGGTGGATGCAGTTTGAACCAGAGTAGCAGCATGGAGGTCGGATCGTCACCTAAATAAATAAATAAGTGGTCCGAAAAAAGTTAATGACAAAAAAAATACACATAACCTTCCTCAGGCAGTGTGTTTGTCCCGGGGACAGGAGACCCCCCCCTTGATGAGAAACTGTAAGAAAGTATCGGGGGATCCCTGCGGAGTGGAGTCATGTCATGTTTATTTTTGTATATGAAGTCACCCTAAAAGCTCATTAAATGTACATGTCAATGCAGTCTGTAAAAGAGGCTTAACGAACTGGAGACGCTCCTAAAAACAAGTAAATATTAGTCATCCATTCCACCTCTTTTTTACCTTAACTTAATGCTTGCAGGTTTGTGGAAATACATATCACTCAAGTCTTATTTGTAATGGCAGGCGAGTAAAAGGGAAGTATAATTGGATATTAGATGAGAGAATACAGATGTCTGATGTGTGACAATCAATCGACATAATTATAAGTATTTTCTTATTGTGCTCATTGTTTGTTGTCTTAAAATTAACCCAGCCATCAAAGACGCCTAAAAAAAGCCCTGAGAAATGAGAGTGAAGTTTGAGATGCTTTCATGTCTTTGGGTTTCAGGTGAGAGACAGCAGGACGAGAGCTGAGTCACATTCCTGTCAAAGCTAATTAAGCCTTCAGGTTCTCTGTGACAGACAGAGGGACAGACAGACAGACAGACAGAGAGACAGACAGAGGGACAGACAGAGGGACAGACAGACAGACAGAGAGAGGGACAGAGGGACAGACAGACAGACAGAGAGAGGGACAGAGGGACAGACAGACAGACAGACAGACAGACAGACAGACAGACAGAGGGACAGACAGAGGGACAGACAGAGGGACAGACAGACAGACAGACAGACAGACAGACAGACAGACAGAGGGACAGACAGACAGACAGACAGAGGGACAGACAGACAGACAGGCAGAGGGACAGACAGACAGGCAGACAGACAGAGGGACAGAGGGACAGACAGAGGGACAGACAGGCAGACAGACAGACAGAGGGACAGACAGAGGGACAGACAGACAGACAGACAGACAGACAGACAGACAGAGGGACAGACAGAGGGACAGACAGACAGACAGACAGACAGACAGACAGACAGACAGACAGACAGACAGACAGACAGACAGACAGACAGACAGACAGACAGACAGACAGACAGACAGACAGACAGACAGACAAAATGTATTGATGAATTGATATACTTTTATTTTATGGATTTATTTCACCTCACCTAAACGTTATGTCTCCCTCCTCTCTCTCTCTCCAGGTCTTCACTTCTGGTCCCAGTGGCTCCAGCCTGCTGATGTGGGCGGCTGCTGGTAACCATGGAAACCAGTGGAGCTACGCTAACGTTATCCTCTCCAACCCAGCAGAGTTCACAGTCTCTTTCCAGGCGGAGGTGGGGGGGGACATGTGGACGGACATCGCTCTAGACGACCTCTCTTTCACCACAGAGTGCACAGCAGGAGGTCATTTCACAAATGTTAACTTCTTCTGATGTTTCTCTCATTTCCTGTTCCTTCAACACGGCCATCATTTTTCATCTCCTTTCAATTTGCACCTCTTTCTAAACCTCCTCTGGTTCCATTTAAACTGTGGTGAGCCTCAGGATGAGTGTGGAATGGATTATTGAAGCGCTGTAGGTCCATTTGAATCCAGTACCGAGGTGTGACACAGTGTATTAATGAACAAAAATGAACAACCTGAGTCCAAATCGACCAATCAGAATGGAGTATTCCACTTGTAAACAATGTGTAATTCATCTGGAAGATAACAACATGTCCTCCGTGTTTAATCCCTCTCCTCAGGTCCGGTGACCCCCCAGCCCTCGACCTGTTCTGGGGACCAGTACCAGTGCTTGTTCTCCCCTCAGTGCATCCCAGAGAGCTGGAGGTGTGATGGAGAGCTGGACTGTGGGGATCAGTCTGATGAAGACGAGTGTCCGGCGGTGGTTCCCGGCACTCTTCCTCCTCAGGGTCAGTGTGAAGACGGACAGTTCCAGTGTTTAAACGCTGTGTGTCTGCCGTCCGTCCTGCGCTGTGACGGCGTCTCCGACTGTCCACACGGAGAGGACGAGAACAGCTGCCGTGAGGAATTATATATATTTATTGTACCTTTTTCTTACAATATTTAGTCCACTTACTTTCATAGTCCCTGGATCAGAGTCCTCCTTTGAAACCATCTCCTAGCAAGCAATAAGAGAGACCTTTGAAATGTGTATTATTTTACTTAATTTCCTTTATGTCACGTGCAGCATGTTCACAAAGCACATGTGTCTGTAGATAATCAGAGGACGCCTCTCTTATATCTCACCCTCTCTCTGTTTCTCTCCCCCAGCGGTGCTGCAGTGCATGCTGGGAGAGCTGCAGTGTGAGACTGGTTCTGGTTGTATTCCTTTCCAGAAACGCTGTGATGGATCTGCAGACTGTCAGCCGTTCCTCTCTGATGAGTCCAGCTGCCACGGTAACACACTTTCACACACCTTCACTTCCTGTTATTAACCACGGTCCAATTTCCACATCCAGTTACAAGACTGGCTTCAGAGATTCATGACTTTTATTTGAAATCATTCACAGCTACTGTTAGAAAGATCTCCCTGGTCCCCGGCTTGAGCATCAATCTCAGGATCCATGTGTTTCTGATCCTCTCCAGAATGGAAGTAGTCATCTCATACAGAGCATTTGTTGGCTTTTTTCTGAAAATCTAAAAATTCAGATTTCTTTTCAAAAACTTACAATTCTGACTTTTTCTCAAAATCAAAACATTCTGACATTTTTCTCAAAATGTTGACATTTTTCTCAAAATCTAAAAATCCTGACTTTTTTCAAAAAATTCTCAAAATTCTGACTTTTTCTCAAAATTCTGACTTTTTCTCAAAATCTCAAAATTCGGACTTTTTCTGAATACTACGTTAATAATCCCTCGTCCCCGGCTTGAGTTTCAATCTCAGGATCCATGTGTTTCTGATCCTCTCCAGAATGGAAGTAGTCATCACATACAGAGCATCAACTAGTTCCTGAACAGTGTCCTTCACATGCTGATATCCAAGAGAGGGAGTTACACAGTCACAAGATGGAGGAATAGAAAGCAGTATTCAATGTTTACTTCAGATTAGCTCCACGTCAGAAATGAGCATGCTTGTCATATGTCTCTCTCCATAGAGGCTGAATCATCATGTTAATCACATAGCTATCATATGCCTCAAACAGTCCTGATGCTCTTCTAGGTAATCAGACATCCTGTCATGTTCACAGCTACAGTTGGGATACCTTTGTTATCATGTTGCTCTCAGATTAGAAGAGGACATTCAGTATTTTCCCAACTGCTGGTTCAAATGCATTGGTTTTGCTTTTCCATTTAGTACACACCTTCTCCATTTCCCTCTCTATCACACACTCAGTTTTGCCGTTCGTGTGTGCTCATTTTCAGCCTCATGGTTTCTACCTTTTCAAACCTTTTCCCAGTAAAAGACATTCTGCCAGAGCTCCTTTATCACCAGGCCTCTCAAGGTGATATCTAATCAGGCAGGGAGGACTATTCTCCATCTCTCCATCCGATGTGCAGCAATGGGAGGAAATAGATGTTTTTGAGTGGTTTAATGTGCTCTGGAGAGGTTAATGGATGGTTCCCTTGGTAACAGCATTTCGTCTCAGGGTGGAAACATGAGGGTCTGCTTCCTGTCAGGAGAAGCATGAAGACTGAAGACAGGGAAACACACTTCATATATGTTCGTACAGATTAAATGACGCAGGTTTCATCAGAGTGGGTTGGTGCTGAGGTGCAAGTCTTTCCTTAATGATGGGAGGGTTAATGACCCTAAACACACACATGTTATATACAGTAACTATTGTCATCTTAACTTCAGTGTGTCTGTCTAACTACATGTCTTTGTACTGCTAGATATCCTTTAGATAGATGGATAGATAGATAGATAGATAGATAGAGAGATAGAGAGATAGATAGATAGATAGATAGATAGAGAGAGAGATAGATAGATAGATAGATAGAGAGAGAGATAGATAGATAGATAGATAGAGAGATAGAGAGATAGAGAGATAGATAGATAGATAGATAGAGAGAGAGATAGATAGATAGATAGAGAGATAGATAGATAGATAGATAGATAGATAGATAGATAGATAGATAGATAAATAGAGATAGATAGATAGATAGATAGATAGATAGATAGAGAGAGAGATAGATAGATAGATAGATAGAGAGATAGAGAGATAGAGAGATAGATAGATAGATAGATAGATAGAGAGAGAGATAGATAGATAGATAGAGAGATAGAGAGATAGATAGATAGATAGATAGATAGATAGATAGATAGATAGATAGATAGATAGAGAGATAGATAGATAGATAGATAGATAAATAGAGAGATAGATAGATAGATAGATAGATAGAGAGATAGATAGATAGATAGATAGAGAGATAGATAGATAGATAGATAGAGAGATAGAGAGATAGAGGGATAGATGGATAGATGGATAGATGGATAGATAGATAGATAGATAGAGAGAGAGATAGATGGATAGACAGATGGATAGATAGAGAGAGAGATAGATAGATAGATGGATAGATAGATAGATGGATAGATAGATAGATAGATGGATAGACAGATGGATAGATGGATAGATAGATAGATAGATGGATAGATAGATAGATAGATGGATGGATGGATGGATGGATAGATAGATGGATAGATAGATAGATAGATGGATAGACAGATGGATAGATAGAGAGAGAGATAGATAGATAGATAGATAGATAGATAGATGGATGGATGGATGGATGGATGGATAGATGGATGGATACTTTATTAATCCCAAATTAGGAAATGATGTTGTTACAGGACCATTGTGCATTACCAGTCTGCTTGCAGAGTAAACAATCCTGATACGACACACTTCTTTATCTGCAGAATGTCCCCCTCTGTTCTGCCTGGATCACGGCTCCTGCTCCGTGTGGGGAAACGGACCTGTTTGCATGTAAGCTCTCACACACACATTTTAAAATCTCATAAACATGCACCAACAAAGTCCTGTCTGTTCCCCCGCTGCCTCCTCCCATCTCTCTTCGTAAGACTTTCAAACGTGGAAATCCCATCAGTCCTGTTTCTCTCCTTGGAAAAAGACACGCTCCATGAAGCATGAGGGAATCTGTTTATCCCTCAGATTACCCAGCAGCACAGAGGATCCCCCCGGTCAATATTTAAACGCATGATCCTGGAGGATAGACCACAGAACCCTCCAGCTAACACTCAGCACGAGGCTTTAGAGGAGGCTTATAGTGGTTGGAAAGTTCACAAGGAGATAGTTCGGAATAAAAGTGAGAATGCAGTTATGAGACGTCATTTTGCAAAATCCGTTTCTCCATCTTAGTAACACCAGCACACTGCTCCTTGTACTCCGATGGGTTCAATACAGAGGTTACATTTAGCTGTGTGACAAATAAAGAAGGTTTCATCCTTTCAAATCCACTCCCAGTGAACCTGAGAATAAAGTGTTGGTCCGTTCAGATGCTGGTGTTACCCTCACTCGCCCATATCATTACTAACAACAATCTGTGTGGTTTTATAACAAGACCAGCAAGCTATATGTCTTTTGCACAAACCTGAAATGGAAGTAGTGTAAGGCCTACGGACATTACATTGGTCTAAATACAGAGGTGCCTGTGTTTGCAGCGAAGCAGGAATATCTGTAATGTGGAGATATGTCCATGTTCTTATTCATCCTCCTTCTGTCTGATCCCTTCTCTCCTGATGTCCAACCCTCCCCAAAGCCTCCAGCTCTGCCTCCTCATGATATGACAGGACTACAGTCAGTGTATGGAGCCTCTGTTCCAGCGGTGATAACATCCTCAGACCCCCTGGGAAGCTTTGTGAGGACAGGAGTCTCTCAACATGTCCCCTGAAGCCTCTGCATGATAATGACTGACAGTGTGTTTCCCATTAGAAGCTCAATGTCGCAGAGACGCAGAGCAGATGTGGAGACTGGGAGTAGATTGTAGGAGAACAGGACGTTGTTTCTGTCCCAGAGATGTTGTTACGTGCTTTATGCCAAGATGTTTGTTTTAATGTGAGAGAAAACGTGTTTGTAAAAGCAATTTATTTATATTTGTATTGTATTTATTGACTTAATTTCCAAACAGCTAATTTTTTTCCTGCTTTTATTGCTTTACCATCTTCATAAGGTCGAGGCCAGATGTATATATTTTTTTAATTTTAATTCAACAAATCCAATGATTGATATCACTAGTTCCTTGTTCCTCCTTAGCAACGGTCTGTTCTCCTTAGCAACAGTCTATTATCCTTGGCAACAGTCTGTTATCCTTAGCAACTGTCTGTTATCCTTAGCAACAGTATGTTCTCCTTGGCAACAGTCTGTTATCCTTAGCAACAGTCTGTTCTCCTTAGCAACAGTATGTTCTCCTTAGCAACAGTCTGTTATCCTTGGCAACAGTATGTTCTCCTTGGCAACAGTCTGTTATCCTTAGCAACAGTATGTTCTCCTTAGCAACAGTCTGTTATTCTTAGCAACAGTATGTTCTCCTTGGCAACAGTCTGTTATCCTTGGCAACAGTCTGTTATCCTTAGCAACAGTATGTTCTCCTTAGCAACAGTCTGTTATTCTTAGCAATGGTCTGTTATCAAAAAATAGCATACTGTATCGAATCCTGTATTCAGCCTTATAATTAAAAATGGTGAAATATCTACACTTGTAGAGCTTCTGCAAACCTAATTATGGAACAAACTTGACCAAACCTACTTAATATAGCGATAAGAGGTACTTTATTGATAACAATTTGGGATTTTTTGCTTTGTAGCAGCATAAAAAACAACAAAACAAAACAAGGCATTGCACATAAGTAGAAATTAAAGAGTATAAACAATACTAGAATTGAAACATATGTGATACACTACGTCTGCTTAATTTATTCATAGAATCATTGTCATGTTGTCTCACCATCACACCTTCCTCTCTTTTCCTTCCTCCTGTTGTCAGGTGTTTTCCAGGCTGGACAGGAAACCGCTGCCATGTGAAGGAGAAACCGGTGTTATCTACCGTGACTCCTGAACCAGAGGACACCCAGCTGGGTAATAAAGACCAGGAAGCTCCGCTCTATAAAGCTGTCTCTGGATTTATCTACTGGCTGCCCTGTTAATGAAATATCTCTCCGTCTTGTTTAGTCTCTGTTTATGTTGGCATCGGCATCGGGCTGCTGCTGCTCGTCGCTGGATTCTCCGTCTGCACGCTGGTTTACCTCAAGAAAAGATGCTGCCTAACGTGAGTTCTTTACAGAGAAGAGTACACACATCCTTTACTCAAGTAGTAGTACTGATACTCGTGTTTAAAAATAGTAAAAGTAGAAGTACTGACTAAACTTCTTTACTCAAGTCAAAGTAAAGAGGCTTTGAAATGTACTTCAGTAGAAAGTACCCATAACTAGCAGCTGTTTTAAAGAGTACCTGACCTCCCTTTATATTAATAGAACAATAATGTCATTGTTAGCTAATGAATGTTTCCATGCTGAACAACGGCAACATGACAACGTTTCCATTGGTCCCTCTTCTTTAGAGAAGACCAGGAAATGATGGATACACGGATCGTGTTCAAATCAATAGGCACGCAATGACTCTAAATAATAATGATCACGCCACCAAACACACATTCAAACTAAAGGAACCAGCTGTTTGGGAAATGTGAGAAGTAGAAAGTACAGGTATTTGGGTTCAACATGTAAGAAGTAGAAAGTACAGGTATTTGTGTTCAACATGTAAGAAGTAGAAAGTACAGGTATTTGAGTTCAACATGTAAGAAGTAGAAAGTACAGGTATTTGTGTTCAACATGTAAGAAGTAGAAAGTACAGGTATTTGTGTTCAAAGTGTAAGAAGTAGAAAGTACAGGTATTTGTGTTCAACATGTAAGAAGTAGAAAGTACAGGTATTTGTGTTCAACATGTAAGAAGTAGAAAGTACAGGTATTTGTGTTCAACATGTAAGAAGTAGAAAGTACAGGTATTTGGGTTCAAAATGTAAGAAGTCAAAGTAAAAAGTCATCAGAAAAATAAGTAGTGGAGTAAAGTACTGATACCAGAAAAATGTACTTAAGTACAGTAACAAAGTATTTGTACTCCACTACTTCCCACCTCTGGTTCTTGATAGCATAATATCATGTTACTGGTGGTGATGCTGTCGATGATACGTCTTATTTTCTCCACAGAAAGCCAAAGAACTACGGCGTGATGGATAACGAAAGCTGTGATTGGAGAGCAGAGGTCAGAGAATCGTCCAATCAGTCATCAGCACATTCAGTCCTGACAACATGAGGTTTTTCTCTGCTTCACAAAATCTAATTTCTCCACCCAGCGCCCCGCACAAATTCAATAAGAGGCTGTAACAGTGCAGGAGGTCACGAGCCGTTCTGCTGGAGCACATCTCTGATTTAGAGTTATTGATTTCTGGGGATTTTGGTGTTTCTGTGTGTGATTTACACCGTTTACACACTGTAGTGCACAACGAGCAGGACCTCCAGACATCCAACACAGCTCAATGATGCACACTGGGACACAAAGGGGACTTCAAGGCGTGTATACGTTTCAAATACATTTTGAAAACACAGAAACACATCACTGCAAAGTCTAATAAGTGATGCATCTGCAAAAACTACATTATTTAAGGTGCATTAAACATAACACAACAACACTTCTGCTTTCAATGAACCTTCCTTAACACACTGACACGTTAGTCCATATTAGCTAGGAGATTATTTCACACGATACAATTGACAATTAACCAATAAAACTACGATAACAATGCGAAATAAATCTCATATCTGCTCTCCTGCTTCTTAATGACACTTACACATATATTATACCTCGGTGTCACTACTCGTATACATCTTTTCACCACTTTAGCTCACTTGAAAACATAGAAACATCTTTGCCAAGTGGCTGCATATCAACTCGGTCTATTATGTGCTGCATCTGCAAAAATGACATTCTTTAAGGTGCATTCAACATCAAATATAAAAATAATATGCTTGCAATAAACCTGCTAAACACACTAACAGATGATATTCAGCACACATACACACTTCTACACTACTTCTATACATCTTTTTACCACTTTAGCTCACCTGAAAACACAGAAACACATCACTGCAAAGTGTTTGCTGTCTGCTAGCAACAAATAGCAGACATCTCGAAGGTCCAAATTGACCAATCAGCATCGTGTATTCACCTAAGCTGTGTAAACAATGTGTTATTATGCCACCTCTGGAAGATTATGAAATACTTAACGAAGGTCAGATGTGAAACTAAGGAGGCCTTACCAGTCTGCTTGCATATTATGACTTCTTGCATGTCAGGCTTATGTGTCACTAACTGTGTTTCCCTCAGCTCTCGTGCCATGATAGATCCAGTTGTTGTCCAGGAGTTAATATCCCCAGCAGAAGGGACATTCGGGGGCTTTCCATCAGCGTTTACCCCTGGAGGAAGGAGGTGGAGGTGGAGGTAAAGTGTTCTGCTCCACCTTTTAGGACTTATATTACTCTTCTGTGCAGAAAACGGTGACATGATGTGTTTCTGATTGTGTCTCATAGCAGGGTTCCTCTAAGCTGTCCTTCGCCAACCCGCTGTACGATCACCCTCCTGAGGGCAAGAGCTCTAAAGCATAACAACAAAAGGACTTTATAAGACACTGCAGAGGATCCGGGTCCATTGAGTTTATCTTGAACCTGCTGAAGAAGAATGTGAATCCTGCTGCATTGCTTTTGCTGATTTACAACACAATTATTCATTAATAGTGTGAAAGAGTGTGAAAATAAAAATGTCTGCACACTAATGTATGACTGTTGTGTTTAAATTGTGTCCAATATCAATTCATTTAGTCTAAAAACAGGTGAGTTGTGATTTTCTGCAGGACTTTAGAGGATAAAACCTGTTTGTGAATTAGCATATTTCACAAAACGACCACAACACTGGTGTTTGTGCAGAAAGTAGACAAATACAAACCTAGCAGGATGCAAGTTAATAAAGGCCTTAGAAACAAATACAAACCCCATGTTGTGCACTTTATCAACATGTGGCTCTAATTTGCAGGATGTATTGTGAGTGCACGGTAATAAAAGGTTTTCTAAAGTGAACACATCCAGTTCCCTGAGCAGAAAGACTCCACTGAACACACACAGCTTCTAAAGTGAGTCCCGACTTCATTAGCAATCCTTTTTAATCCCTGTAAGTGCAAATAAAAGACTTTGCCCCTGCTTTACTTGCAAATTAATATCCATTGCCAGGCAGCTGAACTAACTCTGAGACTCTGTATCAACCGGCGCTGAGCAGATGGCTCGTAAAAAGCTCAGTTAAACCGGTCCGTTATAAATTTGACATGCTCTGGAGGTTTTCCGCTATGTCTCATCGGAGCCGCCATAAATGACCTTCTCTTGTCTGACAGTTTACAGGCTGATTTACAAGAGCAGGCCATGTTCTGTGTAGTTAAATATGTCAAAAAAGGAACATATATATGAAGATAGACAACCAGTTAGCTTAGCATAGAGAGCAAGGCTAGCTTTTTCCACTTGTTTTTTAGTATCTATGCTTAACAACTAGTAGCCAGTTAGCTTAGCATAGAGAGCCAGGCTAGCTTTTTCCCCTTGTTTCAGTATGGTGAACAGCTAGCAGCCAGTTAGCTTAGCATAGAGAGCCAGGCTAGCTCTTTTTACTTGTTTCCAGTATGCTAAACAGTAAGCAGATAGTTAGCTTAGCATAAAGAACCAGACTATAGCTCTTTTCACCTGTTTTCAGTATCTATGCTAAACAGTTAACAGATAGTTAGCTTAGCATAGAGAGCCACAGCTCTTTCCCCCTGTTTTCAGTATCTATGCTAAGCAATGAGCAGATAGTTAGCTTAGCATATATAGCCAGGCTAGCTCTTTTCACTTGTTTTCAGTATCAATGCTAAACAGCAAGCAACTAATTAGCTTAGCATATAGAGCCTCGCTAGCTCTTTCCACCTGTTTTCATTATTTATGGGGAACAAATAGCAGCCAGTTAGCTTAGCATATATAGCCAGGCTAGCTTTTTTCACCTGTTTTCAGTATGCTAAACGGTTAGCAGATAGTTGTGTTATAGTCACGACATTTAATCTATTGATTCGTGTTCACCAACACGATTTTCCCATTTTTTTCGTGTCACACAGAACGATTTTAAAAGCAATGTATTTCTATTGGTAGTATGTTTCGTGCCTGCACCACGTCTTTTTGTCCGGTCCGGTCTTGGCAGACCGGAAGCTGTGTGGTTCATAAAAACATGTTCTTACTCAATATCAAGCCACAATTATTGTTTTTATTTTAAATCGTATAATGTCTGACTTGTTTTGCCGTCCGCGAGGAAAATAAATGGGGCTCAGAGCCTCAAAATATTGAAATCTGTATTTTTTTAATATTTTGTTCCTTCTAATTTGTTATTATTTGGTGCAGGCACGAAACATACTACCAATAGAAATACATTGCATTTAAAATCGTTCTGTGTGACACGAAAAAAATGGGGAAATCGTATTGGTGAACACGAATCAATAGATTAAATGTCGTGACTATAACACGAAATGCCGTGAGACTGGGTTGTTTCATAACAACTGGCTGCCAGCTGTTTAGCATAGATTCAGAAAACAAGGGGAAGCAGCTAGCCTGGATCTGTCCCAAGTCAAAAAGAAAAGCTATCATCAGTTGATATTTAATTCTAGGCAGAAAGTGAAAAATCCATTATGCAATCTCGTCTAAAATCCTATTAGGCATTATAATTATATCCAGTGTTGCATAAAGATTGTCTCCACTGAATTATTTCATGTTGTTGCTCCTTATTGGATTTTCAGGACATTTGAGAACCTGATGCTTCACCATTGCATTGTGGTAATAAACTCACATATCACACTGATATCTTCCACTGCATTAAATACATTTAGATTAAACCAATAAAAACCTGTGGAGCGTGGGATTAGCATTTCAAGCCCTACTGATTAGCCCAAAATGTTTAATACTATCATTCTTTCACTGCTTTATTCGTCCATGTATCCATCTTTATAATCTAATATTTATAAAATACCTGCAGGGCAGCTACAAATACTGAGACATTTGTTATCAACTAAGCCCGAATAAGAAGAATTTTGACTTTTGTGTCTTTCCAATTTATAATACTGATGTCAGGTATTTCAGTTTGCGTGTGATTGAGGGCTCTGAAGGCGCTGCACTTAGTCACATCAAAACACTCCCGTTGCTTCATATCGGTTCAACTTTGAGTCATGAATCTTTAATATTCAGGTGGTGGACGAACACCTTCTCCATGTGTCATTTCAGTTTACTCTGGTTCTCCATCACCGTGGAGCTCTGCTGAGTCTGGAGGTGGGTCCTGGGTTCTCCATCACCGTGGAGCTCTGCTGAGTCTGGAGGTGGGTCCTGGGTCACAGATTTATCAAACACAAGATCAATGGCAGCCTTTTAGCTGCTCCATTGTTTAAAGTTTGAGCCCTCACTTCATTTCTTTCAACGCCTTTTCCTCTGACATGCTAAGCCTAGACTCTTTCTGCCCTACAAACCCACATGAAGCAGAACAACTACACACACATATCCACAGCCACTCAAAGCTGAAGTTACATTAATTTGAAGACTGTTTTTGTACGTATTGGTTTTATCACCATTTGGTTAAACGCATGTTATTTTTTCAGCTTTAGCGCTAGCCGAATAAAAAAAAAGAAGAATGTTATTGTTTTTATTAAATGTGTAATAACTCTGTAGTGTCTCTTATAGCGTGGATATAGTTGCTTTGACAAACTCTCAAAATCAGCTGTGCTATGTGTGACGGCCCCTAGGCCTAGACTCAAGTCCCTGGTTAGCCACTCCCCCAATCAGGAGAGATGGCTGACACCTGATTTAGGTTGACAGCTCAGCTACAAGTATGGGTGCCTGAGCAGTCAGTCTATGGGTGTTTCTCAATGTCGAGGAAGGCTGCTCAAGGGCCACTATTTCAAGTATACTACGTCATCGAGTGGCGCCGAATGCTGGGCATTTAACATGCATTTAAACAGTCCTTCGGTGCCACTCGATGACGTAGTATACTTGAAATAGTGGCTCTGCAGCAGGTATACTCGACATTGAGAAACGGCCAGTCTCTCTCTCTCCTCTTGAGTTGCTTGGCTCGACTGGATCTTGGTTTTGTCTTTGCTTTATATACTGATACATGTTCACACACCCACACACTACTGATTAACTGACTTCATAATTAAAGGTGGGGTAAATTTGAGAAACCGGCTCGAGATACACTTTTTGTTATATTCCATGGAATGCTCTTAACATCCCGATAGCAATGAATATCTGAAGTGCTTTGACAACAAATCCATAAAAAAGTATCATCAGTGGAAGCTGTAGTACTGTAAAAAGCACGACCAATCATCTGAGCCGGCCCGGCTAAAGTAACTGGATGGCCTACCTGCCTGTCAGCCTTCCATGGGTGTTTCTCAATCTCGAGTAAAGCTGCTTCAGAGCCACTATTTCAAGCATACTACGTCATCGAGTGGCGCCGTAGTACTGTTCCAATGTCCAGCATACTTGGAAATCTACCGAGCCCGGCGTACCTCGTTTGGAGAAATTTCGAGGCTGCACATGTGTAGACTCCACGGTCTTAAAATCCCCACAATGCTTTGCGCACGGACCAATTTAGGCCCCGCCTTACAAAAATGTAAGGCGGGGCCTCTCATATGACGCACACCTGCACACTTGCTAGCCTGTTCCACTCTTTGTTTTCCGAATGCCAGGAAGTATTCTTGCCTCGCTTCTGAAGCAAGACGCTCGGAAGACATGTGCTACCAAGCAAGCGTACTCGACATTGAGAAACACCCCATCTGTGCACAAACTTATCTCGTGCCCTCATTGGTCATGTGCGCGTTCGTGTGTGTTGGAGGAGGGGCTCTGTAAGGAAGTGGAAGATTTTTTCCGGCTTTCTAGCGCACTCGAGCTGGTTTCTCCAAAATTACCTACCCCACCTTTAACTTAGTTTCTTTAAATAAATATACTTGAATTGGACATGAATGATGTGTGGTCTCCTTCTTTTGTCCGTCCTTGAGCCAGGGCGTGACATATACTTTATAAGCTAGCTATCCTTATCTATCTTACTTAGCTTAAGTTAGCTATTATTCCACAAACTAACTAACTAACGGTTTAACTAGCTATTTGAATTACAGCTCTAAACATCGCTGTACATTCCCAATTATGCATTAACTAATCCCATATTGGTAATCTCTCAATGGTTAAAAGGTAGGAATATGTTTTTATTTTATCATTATAATTTTTTTATTCCCTTTCTTGAATTTGTATTTTAATGTATTTGTTATCCCTGACGAATATTACGCTATTGTGGAATTGTCTTTTATTGACAGATTATTATTATTATTTCAATACTATTTTACTCCTTTGTAAACAGAAAAAGTGGAAAGCATGTTAAATACAAATATGTATACATATTTTTATACATATTTGTATTTTTGTATTCGGGATTGTGGGAAACAGTATTTCGATCTCTCTGTCTGTACCTATATACAGTCTATGGTCTGTACACACAAACTGAAAGTTGACTTTGACTTGATGTTGTTAGCTTTTCGTGACCTGTGTTCCTAATCAAATGGGTAGAGGGTGAAGATAAAGGCTCTCTCTCTCTCCGAAACAGCAGCTCAGCGTTTTCCCAGCCTCTGCATCAATGTGTGTTTGTCTCAACCCTGTGACATCTGATCTGACTAAACTACAATCAACGGCTGACACGAAAAAACCCTCTTCTCCACTAACAGGCCACACAATGCCCGCCTGCTGAATGTGACTGTGAATGTGCATCAGTGTGTTTTGTCCCCAGCTGAAATGTTTTCTGGTGGCTTCATTATTGGAGCTGTTGAATGGTGAGCCGGAGAGCTATAGTCATATGAAGCCAGCCTTTTGTCCGTGTGTTGTTGTTGTTTGTAAAAAGGCAGCGTTAGTCAGCTTTTCTCACAGGAGCTATTGTTGGTTAATCACTGAGTCCATCTAAAGGTCACTGAAAGGATCCTGTAGCAATCACAGACTCCTCCTGGCAGAATAACAGCTGATTTCCAGAGGTGGGAAGAAGTGGAGAACAAATACTTTGTTACTGTACTTAAGTACATGTTTCTGGTATCAGTACTTTACTCCACTACTTATTACTTTGACTTCTTACATGTTGAACACAAATACCTGTACTTTCTACTTCTTACATGTTGAACACAAATACCTGTACTTTCTACTTCTTACATGTTGAACCCAAATACCTGTACTTTCTACTTCTTACATGTTGAACCCAAATACCTGTACTTTCTACTTCTTACATGTTGAACTCAAATACCTGTACTTTCTACTTCTTACATGTTGAACACAAATACCTGTACTTTCTACTTCTTACATGTTGAACCCAAATACCTGTACTTTCTACTTCTTACATTTTGAACCCAAATACCTGTACTTTCTACTTCTTACATGTTGAACCCAAATACCTGTACTTTCTACTTCTTACATGTTGAACACAAATACCTGTACTTTCTACTTCTTACATGTTGAACCCAAATACCTGTACTTTCTACTTCTTACATGTTGAACCCAAATACCTGTACTTTCTACTTCTTACATTTTGAACACAAATACCTGTACTTTCTACTTCTTACATGTTGAACCCAAATACCTGTACTTTCTACTTCTTACATGTTGAACACAAATACCTGTACTTTCTACTTCTTACATGTTGAACCCAAATACCTGTACTTTCTACTTCTTACATGTTGAACACAAATACCTGTACTTTCTACTTCTTACATGTTGAACACAAATACCTGTACTTTCTACTTCTTACATGTTGAACACAAATACCTGTACTTTCTACTTCTTACATGTTGAACCCAAATACCTGTACTTTCTACTTCTCACATGTTGAACACAAATACCTGTACTTTCTACTTCTCACATGTTGAACACAAATACCTGTACTTTCTACTTCTCACATGTTGAACACAAATACCTGTACTTTCTACTTCTTACATTTTGAACACAAATACCTGTACTTTCTACTTCTTACATGTTGAACCCAAATACCTGTACTTTCTACTTCTTACATGTTGAACCCAAATACCTGTACTTTCTACTTCTCACATGTTGAACACAAATACCTGTACTTTCTACTTCTTACATGTTGAACTCAAATACCTGTACTTTCTACTTCTTACATGTTGAACCCAAATACCTGTACTTTCTACTTCTCACATGTTGAACACAAATACCTGTACTTTCTACTTCTTACATGTTGAACCCAAATACCTGTACTTTCTACTTCTTACATGTTGAACCCAAATACCTGTACTTTCTACTTCTCACATGTTGAACCCAAATACCTGTACTTTCTACTTCTTACATGTTGAACACAAATACCTGTACTTTCTACTTCTCACATTTCCCAAACAGGCTGGTTCCTTTAGTTTGAATGTGTGTTTGGTGGCGTGATCATTATTATTTAGAGTCATTGCGTGCCTATTGATTTGAACACGATCCGTGTATCCATCATTTCCTGGTCTTCTCTAAAGAAGAGGGACCAATGAAAACGTTGTCATGTTGCCGTTGTTCAGCATGGAAACATTCATTAGCTAACAATGACATTATTGTTCTATTAATATAAAGGGAGGTCAGGTACTCTTTAAAACAGCTGCTAGTTATGGGTACTTTTTACTGAAGTACATTTCAAAGCCTCTGTACTTCTACTTGAGTAAAGGATGTGTGTACTTTAACATCTCTGCTGATTTCTTTGTTTACACGCTCTCCCATCCTGAGTCTTCACAGCACTTCCACAGTTTACCCTCCTGCAGCTGTGACATGCAGCCAGGTCAAGGTGAAGTTCCCCTTCCCTCTAATGATAGAAGTGGTCTTCCTGCTCTCCGGCTGAGTGTCTGTTTCTTCTCTTTGTATTCAGTGACAGTGAATGGCGATCTGCCCAGGGGCTCGACCGGTCTTTAGAAAAACGCTGCAGTTCTGGGAAAGTAGTCCTCATTGAGCTGGATTTCTTGTCTCATATGCATCCTGTTTTGTACATTAAATAGAAGAAATCGTAATGGGTGTTTTATGCATTGTGTATAACCAATTTCCATAAGAGCAGAAGATAAATTGATTGATTTCTGAGCACGAAGAAACCAAATTCAGACGTCAGGATTTACTCAGAAGCTTCTTTTTACCACGTCTGAGCCATAAAATCTAAATAATATGACAATGGGAAACTGGGTAGTCTAACATGCATGGTGGAAGAGGTATTATGGGATGTAGGAGTGCAGTTGTAGAGGAAGTAGTGGAGACATCATGCTGTTCAGTGTCCTGCTAACATAGAAGAGTATTAGCGTGGTTTAGAGTCCCAAATGCTTTCCATTTGAACATGTTGAGTTTAAAATGACACACAAAGGCTCTGGAGAAGATCCTAAACAGAACATGTGACTTCCCTGAAATCACAAACAGGTTATTCCATACCAAGATCACAGAAATGGATGCAGTGGTTAGAATACTGAAGGTCATCTTGGCTAACAGCTTTTTATATATAAATGACTCCAGAGGGATGACTCTGTAAATGTTGGTGCTTGTTACAGCTGCAGCTCTAGGAAGGGTTTGTAGAATGAGGTGTAAGGAGAGTTTAGAGAAAGATGTGTGAAAGAGTAGCGTCTCTCCCCCTGGTTGGGGAACAAGGTGATTAGAGCAGCAGTCTGGGATGATTGAAGTGCTTAGAAAGCGTTGCAGAGAGGGGGAAATAAAGAGCGTAAATGCATTGGAGTGAATGGAAGATGCTCTCCTAGCCTCCGGACTAAACCCCTTTTCATTCTAACACTTGACACTTGATTTAAAGTCCGTCTCCTTTTTACGAGGGAAACCCATCACTGAGCTGTGTGTTTTATATCCGGTGGGATTGTGTCTGTTTGCTATATGAATGTTTGATATACGTCCCTTTTGACTGCGTGTGTTGAGTTATGGGAGAATATGGATGTGACACTATCATGGCGCTCTCAGCAGATATTCTTTCGGTCTTATGATGTTGGAAATGGGGGATATTATTTTGTAGGGAAGTGAAAGAAGAAGCAGGCAGTTTCTAAGTTACAAACTCTGAGACAGTAAGAGCCTGAAATGTGCATTTTTACAGTTCATGTTAACGGTGTTCTACATAAGTCGATGTCAGTGGGATATGCTGATCCCTATAGGGCCAAAAAAACACAATTGTATTAATCAAACTGTTAAGATATGTTGAGGGGGTGTGGAGCGTAAACAGGAAGCATTGTTAAAGCTTTAAGCTGTTCAAAATGAACACAAACAACCATCACTGCATCAACGTGATCTGAGGGAAAGAAACGTGAGGATTCTTGCTAAGTTTTAACATTATCTATATTTGTTTGACATGATTTCTAAGTTAAGTCTCTTAATTATGTGCTCTGCTTAATTTTTAAGTCCTAAGGTGGAAAGATGGATTCTTTTCACAAACAATTTATTATTTTAATCATTATTACTTTTTGCAATCTCTTGTGAGCTATTCAGATAGTGAACGTTAGCTAATTACCTTCCAAACAGTATCAGTCATTGAATGCTAATATTAGCCCAACGTGTCCACCCTGTCAGCAAGCCTTCCTGACAGGGTGGAGGTGCAAATAGTTTGCCATCATTTCATTATTATCCAAATACTTTTTCCATGAACTGAAATATATTGTTGAGAAAGGGACTAGCTTTCTGAAAATGTACATTTTATAATCACTATGTAATTACAATGTATTAAATCTCTGAATGTTGTCCAGGACAGGGAGGATACATGTAGCTGTTTGCATGCTTGCAGGTCATTTATAAAAAGTGTGGGGGCTTGACCAACATCCACTTCTAACAGCAGAACGTACTTAATACAATGAATATGAAGTTTAATGGAAAATCTCAGATTTTGTTTTTGGAAATGGGGAAGTCTCAAATGCACCGGATGGTGATATTGACTCAAACATTGAGTGATATTTATTTTGTCCAGAAACAGATGAAGAGCTGCATTCATTTGAGTGGACAGTGAAGATAATCACGAGAAATGGTCATTACTAAGTGATTTCTATCTATTGATCTGTTTTCATTTGGGCTCCTGTGTTTGGATTTGGATGATTTTTATTATCTATTGAATCCATTGAGTGCAAAACATGTAGGAATGTGCAGCAGGAGCTTCCTCTCCGTGTGCTTTGGTGAGTTTCCATGTCTTGTGGTGCAGCAGTGAGTCTTAATTGGATCGAGCATGTGGTGCACGTTATCCCTCCTGAGTACAATGAGCACAAACTAAGCAATGAGGGGGGGAATAAATAAATGCTCCCTCACACGTGAGAGCTTTCTCTATTTTCAATCTGCTGAGGAAGCAAACAACGGATGAAGAGAAACAGAAGTTTAATTGGACGTTTTAATATCATCCCATCATCAACCTAGAATGCTTTAGTCTCTATTCAGGATGTTCCGTATCTTATGACTAACTTACGTGACTTTGAATGCATCGCAGGGTCTTTCTGCTGCAGGAAACTACTGATACTAATGTCATTGATTTTCACCTTACACATCTTTCCTGATTTGTCTCTCAGGATATTGATAGGAAAGGACCCCAGACACGTCGACATACAGCGGGATGAGATACCATACATTTATCTGCCTATATATTACTTTTTAGCGATGGAAATACCAAATGTAAAACATGAGATATGTCCTGAGTTGGTGTAACGGCATGGCTGTACTGTGGTCTGTGTTTGGCTAAAGGAAATGGTAATAACCTACTTTTCTACATGTTGAATTTCAAGAAAGGGTAAAAAATAAACAGTGTTAAATGTGAATGTTTTATAGTTTACGGTTAGGGTTATTAACTTCCACCTGAAGAGGGCGCCCTCACAGTTCAATCACCTGTCAGAGAAGGTGAAAAGACAGTAAGAGAAAGCCCCAAAATAAGACACACAATCTGACTAGAAACTGCTTAACATTGCATTGTAACTGAAGCAGCTCCACATCAACCAAATAGTGCAGAAAATATAATGAAATATATATAATACCTGCAGGATAAACCTCTACTGTCTGCGGAATAAGATGCATTTTGCATTACTTCAGCATATTCACATGCATACAAGTAACACATCTAAAGAAAAATACAACATTCATTTCATAAAATAATGTACAATTCGCAATTTCTCATCATTACAGATGATATCCCTGAGGAAGAAGAAGAAACACACTGATCATCAAACAGAAGGAGAAGCCATTGGCTGCGAGGAGCTGGTGACGGAACACACACACACACACACACACACACACACACACACACTCACACACACTCCGCACCTCCTGCCTGTGTGATGTAGCAGCGGATCGTAGCTGGAGGATTTAAAGCTTCTAACTTTTTCTTCTTCGGTTTTTTTTGGTTTGTTTTTGGAGCTGGAGACGTTTTGACTCTCTCCAGGAGCGCAGCGTGGCGCACGGTGGGACAAAAACACGGTTCTGTTCCGAGAGAGAGAGAGAGATAGAGAGAGCGAGAGAGAGAGAGAGAGAGAGAGACCGGAGGATTGTACGGGGATCTGTGCAGAGAAACACCGGGAAGCAGGAGGACATGTCGGCTGTGAGGACGCTGCAGCTGCTGCTGGTCGGACTGGTTTTACTGGTGCAGTTTGTGGTGGGAACCGGAGCCGAGACTGGAGCCAACAACAAAGGTAAGAAGCGACACAAACAACATGTGAGAGGAGAGACTCACTGCACGAACACCTCTTTTTCTTGTTATCAAATGAGGTCCCGTTTTCATGTGCAAAGAAAAAGAGCTGTTTTCAAGAACTAGCTTCCTTTTTTCTGAGACTTTGTTTTATTCTTAGTATCATCCCCCCCCCCCCCCATGTTTGAGCTAATTACCAGTGAGGCATTCAGTGCAGGTGTTGGTGTTGTATGAGATGTGCAGGTGTGAGATCAGAGTGGTGCAGGAGACAGGTTCAGGTGTGTGTTTCTGAGATGTTCCTCTAGAATCTGGAGGGTTAGGAGTCCAGTGTGTTTGCAGGAAAACCTCTGACACAAGAGGAGCGTGCGTGAGGCGTGCGTGAGGGTTTCATACTGCTGTGTAGCTGAATGTTGATCATATTTAAATGTCTAGAAAAGAAGGATGTTCCTCTTTCAGTGTCTCATTTTTAGGAACAAAACAGAAAGACATATTAACTTCCTTTCTTCTGGCCATCATGTTTTCACTACTTGCTTGAGCTAATTGTCTTTTCTTTTTGACATCTTTGCCCATGCAGTCCCCCCAGGCTCTGTTACCTTCTACAGTAAAGCAATCAGTGCAGGTGTGGGAGTCTTTGTGTGTGTTGTGTGAGCGGTGCATGGTGCCTGGTGCATGGTGCATGGTGCATGGTACATGGTGCATGGTGCCTGGTGCCTGTGCAGCAGTCCTGCAGAAGAGAAGTTACATGTATGCTTTATCTTCTGTAAAAAGAGATGAAGTGTGTCTCTGTGTGTCAAAGCAATATGAGAATCCATATGTGTTGTTGCTATAAGACAGTCAATACTGGAGGAACACTATTTCCACTGTAAAGCCTCTACACACACACACACAATTTACAGGCAGTGTCAGCAGCAGAGCATTTCTCTAACCACTATCTGATACGTGATGAAAATCCACTGCCAGCAATAAAAGCTCCGGGAAACGTGTGTGTGTGTGTGTGTGTGTGTGTGTGTGTGTGTGTGTGTGTGTGTGTGTGTGTGTGTGTGTGTGTGTGTGTGTGTGTGTGTGTGTGTGTGTGTGTGTGTGTGTGTGTGTGTGTGTGTGTGTGTGTGTGTGTGTGTGTGTGTGTGTGTGGACCACAGTTACTGGAATGTACGGCTCTGTTTGGAGGAGACGCTATCAGCCGCGTGTGACCGCTCACACACACTTTACTTTCCGTCGTATTTATGTATTCAATCAATCTGCTGCTCACAGTGTGTGTGTTTCTCTGTGGGAGAACCGTCTGAGTGTAGGCTGATTTTAGAGGCTGCACTTTGAGAGAAACTCCTGGAAACACAACAGTTTCCTCTCTGAGTGGCCAGGACTCTTTCAGTAAGTAGGACAGTATTTTTAGAGATCTGGGCGAGGAGCTTCCCTCGTCGTAGACTGACCTGAGCTGTGCTGCTGTAGGGAGGGTGTATTCATAGAGTGCAGGTTGAAGTCACACACTGATGATGCAGAGATGTGGTAATGGTGGCATGTTTTTAGTGAAATGTACGGTGGCCAACAGGTGCTAACGACCCAGAACATCTTCAATTAGGAGAAACACTTTGAGCTTCCGGAAGGATGCAGATATAAAAACTGTACACATGTTCCTGTTCCTGTTCCTCTTCCTGTACACATGAAGAAACATCTTCAGCAACTTGACAACACGTGCAGCCTTTAGAGAACATTCAGCAGCTTGAGGAAACATGCGCAGCGTTTACTAAAAGCTGCAGAAACGATGCCGTTGTGTTTTGAGCTTCTTGCAGCGTTTGGTTTCTGCAGCTTTTAGTAAACGCTGCGCATGTTTCCTCAAGTTGCTGAATGTTCTCTAAATGCTGCACGTGTTGTCAAGTTGCTGAAGATGTTTCTGCATGTGGAACATTTGTGTTTTTATATCTGCATCGTTTCTGAAGCTGCAGCGTGTTTCTCCTGATGGAAATGTTCTGGGATGTTGTAGCGTGTTTGCACATCTGGATGAAATTACACGACTTCCTGAGAGGTGTGTGTGTGTGTGTGTGTGTGTGTGTGTGTGTGTGTGTGTGTGTGTGTGTGTGTGTGTGTGTGTGTGTGTGTGTGTGTGTGTGTGTTGTGTGTGTGTGTGTGTGTGTGTGTGTGTGTGTGTGTGTGTGTGTGTGTGTGTGTGTGTGTGTGTGTTTTTAAAGCTTTGGATTAGTTGGTTTAAACACCTGGATTCCTCGTTAGCCGACTAACCCTTCCTTGGTTCACAGTCCTTCTTGTGTTCCCTCGTTGCAGCTCCACAGGTTTCTCTGGAGCTCATGGCGTTTATTTAATTGCATTTTCAATTAGCACAGAATAGAATAGAGATAAAGTCGCTGTATGGAGAGATGAGGACACCGTTTATAACCCTCCTTTGTTTACTTCTGGTACATAGTGACATCACTATACTCGCGCTCCAGCACATTGTACGCGATTGGCTAAGGGGGCGGGACATCTCTATCCGGTTGACCAATCACAACAGAGCCGTCCAGCTAACCAAT
Source organism: Trematomus bernacchii (assembly GCF_902827165.1). NCBI lineage: Eukaryota > Metazoa > Chordata > Actinopteri > Perciformes > Nototheniidae > Trematomus > Trematomus bernacchii. The sequence goes on from NW_022987743.1 coordinate 49,813, forward strand.
CAGAGCAGACTGGGCTCTGGTTTCAGACAGAGGGTGAAAAGAGGTGCTGCAGCACAGGCAGTATGAGACACTACATACTGATATACACCTGAACTTCAGCAGGAGAGGACTCTTTAAAGTAGAGACACTACATACTGATATACACCTGAACTTCAGCAGGAGAGGACTCTTTAAAGTAGAGACACTACATACTGATATACACCTGAACATCAGCAGGAGAGGACTCTTTAAAGTAGAGACACTACATACTGATATACACCTGAACATCAGCAGGAGAGGACTCTTTAAAGTAGAGACACTACATACTGATATACACCTGCACATCAGCAGGAGAGGACTCTTTAAAGTAGAGACACTACATACTGATATACACCTGAACATCAGCAGGAGAGGACTCTTTAAAGTAGAGACACTACATACTGATATACACCTGAACATCAGCAGGAGAGGACTCTTTAAAGTAGAGACACTACATACTGATATACACCTGAACATCAGCAGGAGAGGACTCTTTAAAGTAGAGACACTACATACTGATATACACCTGAACATCAGCAGGAGAGGACTCTTTAAAGTAGAGACACTACATACTGATATACACCTGAACATCAGCAGGAGAGGACTCTTTAAAGTAGAGACACTACATACTGATATACACCTGAACATCAGCAGGAGAGGACTCTTTAAAGTAGAGACACTACTGATATATGTGATAAAAGACACACATGTACCCTTAGTGTCCACACACAGTTGTTTTTAGACTGCATTGTATTTAAAAACCTCTTTATCCAGTCTCTACAAAGCGCTGTTATTTCTATAAGATTCGCACATATTTCTGAAGTGATGCATTCATTTCCCACCAAGCGATTTGATATGAAACCTTCTCATGCTAAATGCTCCAGTGTCTCCCCCCCCCCCCCCCCCCTCTCTTTGTGCTTCAGGATGATCATCTGTCTGCAGAATGGGAGGTCCGTTAGAGTTGGGATTGAATCTGCCCCCTCCTCCCCAAACTCTCCCTCTTTCTGACATTGCACATTTCAGAGCAGACTCTTTATTGCTCCTCTGAATGAACTGCTGAAAGGACCTGCTGTGAATGGATGAAGACGGGGGGTGGGGTGGTATTAGAGAAAAAGGAGGGGTTTGTGGGTTTCCCTGCATGAAGCCACAGTGGGTTTCAACCTGTTTGGAGACAGACATCCACACCAACAACCAACATACTTACAAAATAACCTATTGTAGCATAAAACAGTCAAAGTCCAGTTTATTGTCAACCTTTCAGTTTGTGTGTGCAGAGAGATCAAAATACCGTTTCCCACAATCCCGAAAACAGTCACTTCAATATGACATATAGAAATGTACATTAGTGCAAGACTGTCCATAGCAGCGTAAAATGTACAATGTAATGTAATGTAATTATATTTAATGGCAAGTCTCTCAATTTGGCCACGAGTTCAGTTACTAGGTAGATTTGGTAGATTTGGCACCATTGCAGACCCTAACCCTAAATCCTATTTTCTGGGACAGTAATAGTGAATTTGGACAATTTCCCACGACACACTGGTTTAAAATCACTGGGTCATGCCTTTTACCACTTAGACAGGGAGGCAGATTCTCCCCCCCCCCCATCCCCCCCATCCCAGCATGCAACAGGGATCTTTCATTAGTCACGCCCCTCCCCTCCTCTTTCACTTTGGGAAGAAGTAGAACCTCTGAGAGTTCAATGGGCTCAGACACAAAAGAGCCAAGAGGCCGATAGTTAATGAAACTCAGAGCAGCTAATCTCCTCTTCAGCTCCCAGAAACTCCTACTAATAATCTCTGCTTTAAAGAGTCCTCTCCTGCTGATGTTCAGGTGTATATCAGTGTGTAGTGTCTCTACTTTAAAGAGTCCTCTCCTGCTGATGTTCAGGTGTATATCAGTATGTAGTGTCTCTACTTTAAAGAGTCCTCTCCTGCTGATGTTCAGGTGTATATCAGTATGTAGTGTCTCTACTTTAAAGAGTCCTCTCCTGCTGATGTTCAGGTGTATATCAGTATGTAGTGTCTCTACTTTAAAGAGTCCTCTCCTGCTGATGTTCAGGTGTATATCAGTATGTAGTGTCTCTACTTTAAAGAGTCCTCTCCTGCTGATGTTCAGGTGTATATCAGTATGTAGTGTCTCTACTTTAAAGAGTCCTCTCCTGCTGATGTTCAGGTGTATATCAGTATGTAGTGTCTCTACTTTAAAGAGTCCTCTCCTGCTGATGTTCAGGTGTATATCAGTATGTAGTGTCTCTACTTTAAAGAGTGCTCTCCTGCTGATGTCCAGGTGTGTATCAGTATGTAGTGTCTCTACTTTAAAGAGTCCTCTCCTGCTGATGTTTGATTCACCTGTACGATCTTTGTTGTCTTTTCTGAACGCGGTATGGGTAGACAAAACGTCTTTACCCCGGGAACGATATATGCATTTCTTCTTTAAATCACAGCAGATATTAGAGGAGTTTAACCGATGTATCAGATGATCCTGCCTCACTGCTGCATGGATTTAAAAGTATACGCACGGGACCTTAGGGACGCAGAGTGTGAGAAAGAAAAACCTCACACCTAGTTGCACATATAGACGAAGGCATGTAGCAGCATGTCTTAAACCGTGTGAGTGACACTGGCTTTCGTCGGACAAAGACAAGCCTCATATCCTGCTGTTCTCAGGATATGAGGCTTCAGGATATGTAGCTATAGGATATGTAGCTATAGGATATGTAGCTATAGGATATGTAGCTATAGGATATGTAGCTTCAGGATATGTAGCTTCAGGATATGTAGCTATAGGATATGTAGCTTCAGGATATGTAGCTATAGGATATGTAGCTTCAGGATATGTAGCTATAGGATATGTAGCTTCAGGATATGTAGCTTCAGGATATGTAGCTTCAGGATATGTAGCTTCAGGATATGTAGCTTCAGGATAGCTTCAGGATATGTAGCTTCAGGATATGTAGCTTCAGGATAGCTTCAGGATATGTAGCTTCAGGATATGTAGCTTCAGGATATGTAGCTTCAGGATATGTAGCTATAGGATATGTAGCTTCAGGATATGTAGCTTCAGGATATGTAGCTTCAGGATATGTAGCTTCAGGATATGTAGCTTCAGGCTATGTAGCTTCAGGATCTGTAGCTTCAGGATATGTAGCTTCAGGATAGCTTCAGGATATGTAGCTATAGGATATGTAGCTTCAGGATATGTAGCTTCAGGATAGCTTCAGGATATGTAGCTTCAGGATATGTAGCTTCAGGATATGTAGCTATAGGATATGTAGCTTCAGGATATGTAGCTTCAGGATATGTAGCTTCAGGATATGTAGCTTCAGGATATGTAGCTTCAGGCTATGTAGCTTCAGGATATGTAGCTTCAGGATATGTAGCTTCAGGATAGCTTCAGGATATGTAGCTATAGGATATGTAGCTTCAGGATATGTAGCTATAGGATATGTAGCTATAGGATATGTAGCTTCAGGATATGTAGCTATAGGCTATGTAGCTTCAGGATATGTAGCTTCAGGATATGTAGCTATAGGATATGTAGCTATAGGTAGACCCTCCAGAAAAACGTGATTATGCGATCGCATAATTTACCGCATAATCAGCAAAATGGCGCAGATTTTTAAAAGGGCGCATATTTATTAAAAGGTCGCATAATCCCCGCATTTTTCCACACAAAATTGAGGGGAAAAAAAGTTAACGTGAAGTAGTGATGTCATCAGCTCGCGCAGGTAAACAACACCGTAGAGTGAATGTGTGGAACTCACACGAGAGAGAAAACAACAAGATCAGCGCCATATAGATTATTATATACTATTATACTATTATTATTATATACTATTATACGGCTCTGACCAAGATGAAAAAATCGAATCCATCTCATTTGCCTACGAACATTTCTGCTAAAGACCGGTAGTAGTACCCCGATGTCTTGCACGAAAGTGGGGGTAAACTATTCTGCACCCCGTGCAACTGTGTGTTGGAGCATAAGAGAAAATCGACAGTGACGACCCACTTTGATTCATTCAAACATTCTAAAATGCTTTCTGCTGCTGCGGACAAGAAAGTCAAACAACTCACGTTCACCGAGGCATCAACCTCCAAAACCCTTTCGAGGGCTTCAAGAAACGAGGTGAGTAGCCTACAAGATTGAAGCTGGTCAGATAACGAACGAGTAAATGAAAACAGAATGAGGCGGAGAAGAGTGTGTGTGTGTGTGTGTGTGTGTGAGAGAGAGATTAAAATAGCCCATATATAAATACATAAATAACACTTTGTGATGTAGCTTGCTTCTAGTATGCTTGTTTATCATAGGAACTCTTTAAAAGGGCTCACTTTCATTCAGTAGTAGCCTAGTAACAGGGTGTGGGAGAAGAATCACCTTTTTTCCGCCTCCCGCATATTTCGCAACTTTTCGCATATTTAGCATATTTCCGCATATTTCGCAACTTCACCGCATAAAATCACATAAAAACTCCGCATGTTTAATCGCATAATCAAGGATTTTAGCCCGCATAATCAAGGATTTTAGCCCGCGTTTTTCTGGAGGGTCTATATAGGATATGTAGCTTCAGGATATGTAGCTTCAGGATATGTAGCTTCAGGATATGTAGCTTTAGGATATGTAGCTATAGGATATGTAGCTTCAGGATATGTAGCTATAGGATATGTAGCTATAGGCTATGTAGCTTCAGGATATGTAGCTATAGGATATGTAGCTATAGGATATGTAGCTTCAGGATATGTAGCTATAGGATATGTAGCTATAGGATATGTAGCTTCAGGATATGTAGCTATAGGCTATGTAGCTTCAGGATATGTAGCTTCAGGATATGTAGCTATAGGATATGTAGCTTCAGGATATGTAGCTATAGGCTATGTAGCTTCAGGATATGTAGCTTCAGGATATGTAGCTTCAGGATATGTAGCTTCAGGATATGTAGCTATAGGATATGTAGCTATAGGATATGTAGCTTCAGGATATGTAGCTATAGGATATGTAGCTATAGGATATGTAGCTTCAGGATATGTAGCTATAGGCTATGTAGCTTCAGGATATGTAGCTTCAGGATATGTAGCTATAGGATATGTAGCTATAGGATATGTAGCTTCAGGATATGTAGCTATAGGCTATGTAGCTTCAGGATATGTAGCTTCAGGATATGTAGCTATAGGATATGTAGCTATAGGATATGTAGCTTCAGGATATGTAGCTTCAGGATATGTAGCTTCAGGATATGTAGCTTCAGGATATGTAGCTATAGGATATGTAGCTATAGGATATGTAGCTTCAGGATATGTAGCTTCAGGATATGTAGCTTCAGGATATGTAGCTTCAGGATATGTAGCTATAGGATATGTAGCTTCAGGATAGCTTCAGGATATGTAGCTTCAGGATAGCTTCAGGATATGTAGCTATAGGATATGTAGCTTCAGGATAGCTTCAGGATATGTAGCTTCAGGATATGTAGCTTCAGGATATGTAGCTATAGGATATGTAGCTTCAGGATATGTAGCTTCAGGATATGTAGCTTCAGGATATGTAGCTTCAGGATATGTAGCTATAGGATATGTAGCTTCAGGATATGTAGCTATAGGATATGTAACTTCAGGATAACTTCAGGCCTTCATGATAGCCATGCATACACAATTCTTTAAACTCCCTTCAGCGAACGCTCAAACGTATTTCATCACTTCGGTGCAGCAGCGTGGGAATTGTTATACTTGCAGATGTTAAATTGTGTTGTGATACACAGCTGCACGCGTTTCTGTGTTTTAAAGAGGGCTTATTTCTTAGAAAACGTCTTAGGAGAGGCTCTGTAGTGAGGAATCTTAAGCAATGAAGGACCAACTGTTTACAAAAAGACTACAAACATAGTTATTATTGTCATGAAAATGGAAAACTTGACAGGTGTTGCAACAGAAAATGAAGGACGGACGTTTATCTAACTCTTAAATAACTGGCATTATCTTCCACTGGTAGCTGTGACTGGTTTCTCTGACGTGTATCAAGTCAGCAGCTTCTACATTTATTCCAGTGAGTGCAAACCTGCCCCCTCACTTGACCTCTCTTTACTGGCTTGTTTATCATGTTAACTGCATGCTAACACTAACCCGTAAATCACATTTTTATTACATGGTGTTGTTGCTCCCTCCTCTAAATTAAACCTGCATGTAGCCTGATGCCCTTTAGCAGAGGTGTGAAGTAGTGGAGTACAAATACCTCGTTACTGTACTTAAGTACATGTTTCTGGTATCAGTACTTTACTCCACTACTTATTTTTCTGACCACTTTTTACTTTGACTTGAACACAAATACCTGTACTTTCTACTTCTTACATTTTGAATACAAATACCTGTACTTTCTACTTCTTACATGTTGAACACAAATACCTGTACTTTCTACTTCTTACATGTTGAACCCAAATACCTGTACTTTCTACTTCTTACATGTTGAACCCAAATACCTGTACTTTCTACTTCTTACATGTTGAACACAAATACCTGTACTTTCTACTTCTTACATGTTGAACCCAAATACCTGTACTTTCTACTTCTTACATGTTGAACCCAAATACCTGTACTTTCTACTTCTTACATGTTGAACCCAAATACCTGTACTTTCTACTTCTTACATGTTGAACTCAAATACCTGTACTTTCTACTTCTTACATTTTGAACACAAATACCTGTACTTTCTACTTCTTACATGTTGAACCCAAATACCTGTACTTTCTACTTCTCACATGTTGAACACAAATACCTGTACTTTCTACTTCTTACATGTTGAACCCAAATACCTGTACTTTCTACTTCTTACATGTTGAACACAAATACCTGTACTTTCTACTTCTTACATGTTGAACACAAATACCTGTACTTTCTACTTCTTACATGTTGAACCCAAATACCTGTACTTTCTACTTCTCACATGTTGAACACAAATACCTGTACTTTCTACTTCTTACATGTTGAACACAAATACCTGTACTTTCTACTTCTTACATGTTGAACTCAAATACCTGTACTTTCTACTTCTTACATGTTGAACACAAATACCTGTACTTTCTACTTCTTACATGTTGAACCCAAATACCTGTACTTTCTACTTCTTACATGTTGAACACTAATACCTGTACTTTCTACTTCTTACATGTTGAACCCAAATACCTGTACTTTCTACTTCTCACATTTCCCAAACAGGCTGGTTCCTTTAGTTTGAATGTGTGTTTGGTGGCGTGATCATTATTCTTTAGAGTCATTGCGTGCCTATTGATTTGAACACGATCCGTGTATCCATCATTTCCTGGTCTTCTCTAAAGAAGAGGGACCAATGAAAACGTTGTCATGTTGCCGTTGTTCAGCATGGAAACATTCATTAGCTAACAATGACATTATTGTTCTATTAATATAAAGGGAGGTCAGGTACTCTTTAAAACAGCTGCTAGTTATGGGTACTTTTTATTTAACCTGTTAACCCCTGAGCCTGTTTTTCAGGTTTCAGGCTCGAAAATGACATGCCCAGAACAAATGACTATATCTTCTAAAAGGGGTAAATGAATAATCTTTTTTCTCAAAGCAATGATACACCTGTGAGTTGGATGTAGAAAAAATAAGATCCTATGCTCACCCTGCAAACAAACATGTGTACATTCAAGGTCTCTTGATGAAACTCACGAGCATGACTTACAACACGTGATCATATAATATAGATTATTTCAACACAAGCATTTCAGAAGAGAAATGTCCAAACTCCCGTAAAGGACGAGCTGCCAACTGGCCTCTTGTTTACAGCTTTGGGATTTTGGGAAGAGCTCAGGAAGAAGGACAGCCGGAAAAAAACGTTTCCAAAAACTGCATCTTCCAAACAAAGATCACCCTGACCTCCAGAAACCTTTTCCTGCTTCTGGGAAAAGTCTTTTGTCCGATCATTCCTGGCAGTCATGATTCCTGAAGGGTCTTACAGATGTCTCACAAAACACAGAGTTGAGTGGCCATGACTCATTGGAAGAGTGAATCTGCCAAACAGGCCTGTTGCACAAGAACAGCAGCAAGAGCACAGAATGAGTCCTGAAACCTGCACATGAGTCAGCATTTGAGCATTTCCTGTCCACTGGTCTGGAGGTCAATGTTTTCTGTGGTTAACTCAAGCTGAGGAGATTTTCAGTTTTGTTTTACGACATAAAATACGTCAGTAAATACTCAAACTGTAAATCCTTTCATTGCACAGTGAGGATCCAGTGTGCAGGGAGAGCTGGTTCTCGAGAATAAAGAAACTTCTGGATGTGGAAGATTTCTCCGTGTGGAAGGGTTCGCTTGGCTTTTAAACAATGCTTGAACATATTTAAAGGGCTGAGATGGTTAAAGTACACACATCCTTTACTCAAGTAGAAGTACAGATACTCGTGTTTAAAAATACTCTGGTGAAAGTAGAAGTACTGACTAAACTTCTTTACTCAAGTCAAAGTAAAGAGGCTTTGAAATGTACTTCAGTAAAAAGTACCCATAACTAGCAGCTGTTTTAAAGAGTACCTGACCTCCCTTTATATTAATAGAACAATAATGTCATTGTTAGCTAATGAATGTTTCCATGCTGAACAACGGCAACATGACAACGTTTTCATTGGTCCCTCTTCTTTAGAGAAGACCAGGAAATGATGGATACACGGATCGTGTTCAAATCAATAGGCACGCAATGACTCTAAATAATAATGATCACGCCACCAAACACACATTCAAACTAAAGGAACCAGCCTGTTTGGAAAATGTGAGAAGTAGAAAGTACAGGTATTTGGGTTCAACATGTAAGAAGTAGAAAGTACAGGTATTTGGGTTCAACATGTAAGAAGTAGAAAGTACAGGTATTTGGGTTCAACATGTAAGAAGTAGAAAGTACAGGTATTTGGGTTCAACATGTAAGAAGTAGAAAGTACAGGTATTTGGGTTCAACATGTAAGAAGTAGAAAGTACAGGTATTTGGGTTCAACATGTAAGAAGTAGAAAGTACAGGTATTTGGGTTCAACATGTAAGAAGTAGAAAGTACAGGTATTTGTGTTCAACATGTAAGAAGTAGAAAGTACAGGTATTTGGGTTCAACATGTAAGAAGTAGAAAGTACAGGTATTTGGGTTCAACATGTAAGAAGTAGAAAGTACAGGTATTTGTGTTCAACATGTGAGAAATAGAAAGTACAGGTATTTGTGTTCAACATGTAAGAAGTAGAAAGTACAGGTATTTGGGTTCAACATGTAAGAAGTAGAAAGTACAGGTATTTGGGTTCAACATGTAAGAAGTAGAAAGTACAGGTATTTGAGTTCAACATGTAAGAAGTAGAAAGTACAGGTATTTGTGTTCAACATGTAAAAAGTGGTCAGAAAAATAAGTAGTGGAGTAAAGTACTGATACCAGAAAAATGTACTTAAGTACAGTAACAAAGTATTTGTACTCTACTACTTCCCACCTCTGGTTATGTGTAAGTTTGACTGTGTTTGTGCCTTCTTCTTTCCCATCATCTGGTTTGGCCCTATGCATCAGATTAAAATTCAACGGAGTTCCCAGAAGTTAAAGGATTTGTTTTACCCCAGTTTAGTTATTATGATTGATGGAGAAACACTTGGTGATTCCCCAAAACATCTTAGCCCAGAAACACTTCTTCAGGGAAGTGTTTTGCAACCTTTTTTGTTTGTCGAGCAAAAGGAAGGTATACTTATGAAGTGATTTTTGCCTCTCAAATATATAAATGCAGGGGTGTAAGGAGGTTTGTTGTTTTCCTTTAGGGATAGAAAATAGACAAATACAAAATTAAAATTAAAATGTTTCAACAAAATATATATTTTCTTTTTTCTTTCATTGTTGTTTCTCAATATTTCCCGAACAGTCACAGATTATGTAAGGAAGCTTTTGCCGAAACTCTCAGTGGGATTGTTGAGGTGTTGTATTAAAACGATATATCACATCCATTCTCCGCTGCTAACAATATCCTGTCCAGAGGAAGAGATAAATGGTGTTTGTCATGGAGGGATAGACCCCATTAACGGGTGTTTATGCAACACATGATGATGGTAATCGCCTCCCGTTTAAAGGCATCGTCTCCCGTGCCTCAGCATGCTTTAATTAGACGGGAGGTAAATGAGTGTGAGACGTTTAATTATGAATATGTGATTGGTGCCATTGCACTAAGGAAATAAATGTGACGAGGTGAATGGAAAAGGGATTAGTGACTGGTAGATGTCGTAGAAGTTAGATAGGCCTAAGGACTTTGTATTGACTGATTCATTCATTCATTGACTGATGAGTCCTGCCTGTGTCCACAGTAAGGAGTCTCCTCACATCGTTTCAACGTAAACAAATAAGCTCCAAGGGCGATTAAAGGTGGGGTAGGTAAGTTTCAGAAACCGGCTCGAGATACACTTGTTGTTATATTCCATGGAATGCTCTTAACATCCCGATAGCAATGAATATCTGAAGTGCTTTGACAAAAAATCCATAAATAAATATCATCTGTGGAAGCTGTAGTACTGTAAAAAGCACGACCAATCATCTGAGCCGGCCCGGCTAAAATAACTGGATGGCCTACCTGCCTGTCAGCCTTCCATCTGTGCACAAACTTATCTCGTGCCCTCATTGGTCATGTGCGCGTTCGTGTGTGTTGGGGGAGGGGCTCTGTAAGGAAGTGGCAGATTTTTTCCGGTTGTGTATTTTCAAATTTTAGCGATCTCGAGCTGGTTTCTCCTAAATTACCTACCCCACCTTTAATATTGTTTTTATGACGACCATATCTCGACAAAGTAGCACCAACAGACGCCACCTTGGATTTGATCATCTGTTTGAGCTACTTTATATTTGTTTGGCATTGTTTTTCCACTATATCAACCAATTGGGAGGTGCTTGCTGTCACACTTTGTCTGATTGAGCTTCAGTGCTCAGTCTGACAGCCGTATGGCAAGATAGAAAGACGATAAAAATCAAAATGACACCTGGCAGCCAATCTGCTCCAACAAACCAGCTTTAGGTATCTGTAATGACAGTTTCCGTCTAAAAGAAACGGCCAAAAACATGTTTTTTTATCCAATTTCTACAGCGACGTTGCCTCAAAAGTATAGATGTTTTCAACTCAAAGGACTCTGTGTCCAACATTAAGCCAACATAAATACCTCTGGATTTGGCTTTTAGTGAATACTACAAATTTTAGACCCTTATGATTTAAATAAGGGCTTCAAACAGACATCTTATCCCAATGTAAGTCAACGGGAACACGTTTTTTTGGGCCAAAATGACGTCACAGACTGACACAGGAAGTATTTGTACCGCCATTTGGCCGCTATGTTAATGTGCTTTAATGCTCAGCCTATATCTTTAGGTTTATCCCCACATCAACCAGAAGCTGATATCCAGAGGTGGGAAGTAGTGGAGTACAAATACTTTGTTACTTAAGTACATGTTTCTGGTATCAGTACTTTACTTTTTACTTTGACTTCTTACATTTTGAACACAAATACCTGTATTTTTAAACACGAGTATCTGTGCTTCTACTTGAGTAAAGGATGTGTGTACTTCTGCCACCTCTGCTGATATGTGTCTCAGGGAGAAGTGTGTATCTATTGATTACATGTCTGGCTGTCTTCCCATTCACCCCAAAGGCCTCTGGGTAACACCGGCCAACACAACTACATCTAAACACATTTACTCGAGTCATAAATAAAGCGTTTAGGGGATGAAATCAATGCCCCCTGTTTAGGCCTGATGAAGACCTGCTTCCCAGCACTTATTGAATGGGCGTCAATGGGGGTATATACATATATATATTTTTAAACACATTCAAACATATTTATTTGTACTCAAACCGATATATTCCTCTGCATATTGAGGTATGAATGCTTGTTGTTTGTATGTTGTCTTCTCCTGGATGAGTACAGTACGTCTCTCGTTTGTTTGTTTTTTGTATTTTTGATGGCACCTTAAAACAAAAGGATTATCTCTACTCATCTCATTGAACCTGTTTAATGACAATAAAGGATTATATTCTTTTCTATTCAGACAGCTGCTAATCCTGGAAGTCTCATCTATCCAATGAGCGTTCAAATCTGATATTGAGAGGTAGTGGGAATGAATATCAACGAGTTATTTGATGTGATTTAATAATAAAAATAATAATACATTTTATTTGTAAAGCACCTTTCATTGCTTTCAAGTGCTACAAGAGGCGTAATAGAAAATAAATACAAATAGAAATAAAAGCAATAATGGATTTGAAGTGGTCGAAGACGAGCACAGCTCATAGTATACTTGTGTAGGTATATACTGTATGTATTGTGCAGGGAGGCTGTGGCTCAGTGGATAGTGTGATGGACTTCGAATCAGGGGATAGCAAGTTTGAGTCCCACTGCAGTCAGCATGTCGTTGTGTCCCTGAGACACTTCACCCCAAAGTGCTCCTGTGGGGATTGTCCACAGTATTGAACGTATGTAAGTCGCTTTGGATAAAAGCGTCTAACAAGTGACGTGTCATGTCATGTAATGTAATGTAATGTATAGAGAGCCTATGTTGAATATTGCCTTTTCATAAGAGACATTGTGAATGGGGAAATAGAGTGATTTATTGTGAGCCTCAAATGGCTGCAGAAGTGCTGGTTTTCTTTGAAGGCACTATCCAATCTGTTGGTATTCATTTTC
>NW_022987743.1:67500-112500 GCF_902827165.1 Trematomus bernacchii
TTGATCATTCTAATTGTATATCTCCACAGTATTGACTAGGTCTAAGATTTCCAGAACAAAACAACACTTGCAGTGAACAAACATTTCATACATACATTTATACGTCTCTCCATTTTCAAATCATGTCTCAAAGCATTTCTCTTCACACTGGCATCCTCTGTTTTCCAGTTTGTATTGATTGATTATATTATCGTGTTTCTTTTGTTTTGTGTTTTGTGCACCTTGCACGGCGACCTTGAGAGCCTTGAAAGACGCCTTTATAAATAAACTGTATTATTATATATTTAAGAAATGTGTGTCCATGCAACTGTTGTTTATATGCATGCATTATTTTACTTCATAAGGAAATTACAGGTTATTTTATCGTTCAGTCTTAAACTAAATATCTTGGCTTCTCTCCTGAGTTTCTGCAGTTTCCTTCCTTCAGCACAACTCAAACGTTGTCCTCGTCATGGAGCTCAAATAAACAGAACAGAGCCTTAAAATGACGTCTCGTGGACAGGACGGTAAAACAAGGGAACGTTGGTCTCGATTCCGAGCAAAACAAGTGGATTCATCAGCAGATTCTCCACGTTCTGCTCGCTCCTGTCAGATGTTTTAGGTTTCTACCCGCTCAGATTCATAGTATTCAGATTGTAATAGCTTTGGGAATACGATGAGGGACTGAACATCTGTCTTACTGAGGAAAAAGAAGACAATGAACAGACAGAAGTTAGATCCTCCAGGGGTTTAACAGCTGTTTTGACAGCGTGCAGATTCCCGACTCGAGTTGAACGCAGCACAGCAAACTGAGGATGAGATTAGATTAGATAGGACTAAGAAAACCCAACGTATTTTGGTTTTAGTCAAAGAAAACCCAATGTATTTTGGTTTTAGTCAAAGAAAACCTGATGTATTTTGGTTTTAGTCAAAGAAAACCTGACGTATTTTGGTTTTAGTCAAAGAAAACCCAACGTATTTTGGTTTTAGTCAAAGAAAACCTGATGTATTTTGGTTTTAATCAAAGAAAACCCAATGTATTTTGGTTTTGTAATCTTCTCTTTTATGTAAGATAAGATAAGACTTAATCAAACTGTACACTAACAGTTCAGTAAAAGAGCAATTAAATAACTACAGGAAACAGACGGTCACATCATTAATGTAAAATACTGTACAGTGACGAGCAGTATTTAGTAGTGGCAGATATGTAATTGCACGTTATTATAGAACATAGTGACATTTTGTAATGATATTCATTTTGCACATCGTGGTGGAAGTTCTCAGGTCTCTTCACTGAAAGGTGAGGAGTGTGAGAGTGTGAGAGTTTGAGAGTTCGATGGCCACTGGGAGGAAAGATAAATGTGAAATGGCTGCAGCTTCTTAAAGGTCAGTCTCTAAATGTGGCGCTACAGCGAGGTCAGAGGTCAGATTCCTAACATGAGCCAGCATTTTCTCACGTGTCAGCGATATCTCCACCTTCTTCTCTACTCTCTAAGAAAAGCTGAGATTCTTCCTGGTTTTCCTCCGTCATGTTTCCATTACTCCCCCCCTTCTTTATTTCTTTATACGTGTTCTCCCGTGCTTTTGCAGACCCTGTATCAGACTGTGTTTTCTAAATTGGGGTTTTCTATTTAGTCGTGTTTTGACATCGTGTCTGAGGGTTCCAGTCTGTGGCAGGATGTTTCATTGTCTCGTGCTTTTACATTAGTTTCTTCTGTCTAAATGTATTTATGCTGATTTTTATATATGTATTGATGTACAGCACTTTGGTGAACTCTGATGTTTTTAAATGTGCTGTATAAATAAAGTTGGATTGGATATATAGCATATTTAAAACAGCCTCAGTCGACCAAAGTGCTGTACAGGGAACACATGCAATATAGAATTACACAAAAGGAGTAAAATAATAAAACTATAATTAAAAACAAGAACTAGAAACATATAGAAACATATAGAAACGTGATGTTCAGCTAGTATTAAAAGCTCTGGATATCCTCAGCTGTTGTCAGCCAGGAATGCATTCATTTATTTTGTATAGAAGAGCACAGAGAGAGAAAGGTGTTTCATTATAAATGACGTTTCTTTTGGAAATGGAGGCTGCAGGAACGTCGCTTTAGGAGGACGGAAAATATCTGGATCAAACCCTCAGAGCAGAAGCGTCTGTGTTTCTGTGAGATTTACTGGATGCTCAACCAAAACCAAACTGAGGCCAACTTTTAGTAGATCAGAACCAGTTAGTCTTGTTCCCCTTGATCGTCCACGGTCTCGTTTCTCCTCTGTTTTGTTGAAGTTGTCGCCGTTTTAAGCTTTAATTAGGAATAATTGAACATTAGTGAGAGAGCAATCACTTCACGGAGCGTCTCATTTCCTAATTTCCATCGTCTCTCTAATGGAAATCATCTCCTCTTTCACGCTCCGTGGAGTTGAAGGGTGCAGCCAGGAAATGATTTGCATGTCTGAGCCAATTACTTTGAGAGGACAGATGATAACGTTCGACAGTCTGTATGCATCTCATTACATGTGTGCGTGTGTGCAGCTTTGAGCAGAAATGTTCCTCAGCCTGGGTTTAGGGACGATTAGCTTGAAATAAATGATGATATTCAACATTTAGAGGAAAAGCTTGTTAGTCAAGGTCCATCTCTAAACAGCCTGAAGAGAGACGGCAGGGACGCGTTTAGAGACGAGTTTGTGCCTGTTTGTGTCTGCAGTGTGACACACACACACACACACACACACACACACACACACACACACACACACACACACACACACACACACACACACACACACACACACACCGTAAGTCATGTGACGCGACAGGTCCAAACAAAACTCACCTGGATCTGCTGTCAGAGCAGAACAAAGGACAGGTAGACACGTCTCTGTGGGGAAACTCTTCAGAGACACTGAGAGATGGTTCTTGGACAAAGTTTGTCTTTTGTTAGATTTAATAAAGTAATAAAGAAAGTCAGTATAAAGTGAGATGGATCTGAAGTGCAGGAACAGAGCAGCTTCCTCCTCAGAGGAGAGAGACGTTCTGCTTTCAGTGTCTCTGTGTATTCACGAGAGGAACCAGCTGCTCCTCCATCCCATCATCAAACCAGAAAACCTCCTCTTACACTTCCTTTGCCTCCTGACGTGTAAACCTAATGTCTCTGTTACACTCGAGACTAACAACACACTTTAGTACAAGGCAATCAGAGAATAAGACTATGTTTGAAATGATGATAGGATCGTTTGACACGCCGGTCTCCAGGTCTGAGTGTTAGACTGTCTTTGCCTCACACTCAGAAATCATCATGATGTTTAGAGAAAACCAAACGCAGTTCTTGTCGAGTAAAGATTTGTAAACGCTGTAGTTGTTTTTCCTCGTCGTCAGTGTCCAAGGGCAGAGAGACACTCGAGGATGAAGGGTCGTCCAAACTGCTTCCAAACAGACGCCATTACTCCTCTGTGTGTGTGTGTGTGTGTGTGTGTGTGTGTGTGTGTGTGTGTGTGTGTGTGTGTGTGTGTGTGTGTGTGTGTGTGTGTGTGTGTGTGTGTGTGTGTGTGTGTGTGTGTGTGTGTGTGTGTGTGTGTGTGTGTGTGTGTGTGTGTGTGTGTGTGTGTGTGTGTGTGTGTGTGTGTGTTAAAGGTGTTTTTACTCCACAGCCCGAGGCAGTGTGTCATGTGATGTGAATCCTGGAGACAGGTAGTTTGAAGTCAGTGAATAAATGTTGTTCAAACCCCTCAGGGTATTACCCCCCCCCCCCCCCCCCCCTCCATCACTTTAATCTACCGCTGCACACTTCAACTGTTGCAGGAAGTCACCTCTTTTAGAAATATACATGCTTTTCACCCCTATAGTGAAAAAAACCTCTTTCTCACCTTTTAGAAAAAAGGGTTTTAAGGAGATTTTGCAGAACATTGGTTTCATGGGAAAGCTTTGATACTTCAAGTACATTTCTCTCATAGTATTCTCAGTAGTCATTTCAAATATACCTAGATGGGAGAAGTACTCAGATCTTGTACTTGAGTGAAAGTAGAAGTACTCAGATCTTGTACTTGAGTGAAAGTAGAAGTACTCAGATCTTGTACTTGAGTGAAAGTAGAAGCACTCAGATCTTGTACTTGAGTGAAAGTAGAAGTACTCAGATCTTGTTCTTGTGTAGAAGTAGAAGTACTCAAATAATCCATTTTCAGAGCAGCATTAATTTGTTTACTGCTTGAACTGAGACAGGACCAGAAGGCTGATTGTAAACACGTCTCATTCTGCCAGAAAAGGGAATAAATCCCATATTGCCAACAACACGCTAGCCATGTGAAAATGTTGAAACACCATTAGGCTCCCGTTACTCTAGGATCTCACGCCGCCCTGATGAATAAATAAAGCGCGCCTCAGGCTCAAACAGGTGCGAGTATGAATCCCTCACCGACTGACTCTGAGCCAAAACAAAGGCAGTGTTTCTGTGAGGGTTTCAGACTGCCAGGATGCATCCAAACAACAACAACCAATCCTCTTCATCACCTCTTCATCTTTGTTAGGAAAATACTGAATGTCCTCTTCCAACATGAGAGTCACAAGATAACAAAGGTATCCCAACTGTAGCTGTGAACATGACAGGATGTATGATTACCTAGAAGAGCATCAGGACTGTTTGAGGCATATGATAGCTATGTGATGAACATGATGATTCAGCCTCTATGGAGATAGACATATGACAAGCATGCTCATTTCTGACGTGGAGCTAATCTGAAGTAAACATTGAATACTGCTTTCTATTCCTCCATCTTGTGACTGTGTAACTCCCTCTCTTGGATATCAGCATGTGAAGGACACTGTTCAGGAACTAGTTGATGCTCTGTATGTGATGACTACTTCCATTCTGGAGAGGATCACAGATACATGGATCCTGAGATTGATGCTCAAGCCGGTGACGAGTGATTATTAATGTAGTATTCAGAAAAAGTCCGAATTTTGAGATTTTTGAGAAAAAGTTAGAATTTCGAGATTTTTTTAAAAAGTCCAATTTTTTTGAAAAATGCATAATTTTGAGATTGAGGAAATAGTCAGTATTGTGAGATTTTGAGAAAAAGTTAGAATTTGGAGATTTTGAGAAAAAGTTAGAATTTTTTGAAAAATGCATAATTTTGAGGAAAAGTCAGAATTTTAAGATTTGGAAAAAAAATCCAAGAAATGGAGTCATATGTGATGACTACTTCCATTCTTGAGAGGATAATAAATACATGGATCCTGAGATTGAAGCTCAAGCCGGGGACCAGTGAGATTTGTCTAGCAGTCTACACTGACTGGCTTAGTGAAAATCAGAAGGACACGAAGGAAAGGAGGGAGAAAGCTGGAGGATATTTCAGAATAATCGTCCACCATTTGTATTCAGACCCACAGGGTGTGTGTGTCAGAGAGCGCTGAACTGTCTGCTTTCATTAGAGACTGGAGTTACAGGAGTAATGCTGCAGTCAGTCCTGAAGAGCACCGTTCCTCCCGTCCTCTCGCGGGGTCACAAGCACACGATCAACGGGGCGTTTAAAGGGGTCAAGGTGCAAAAACATAGAGAGAAGAGGAACACACTTTCATGCCGGTGCATGAAGCGTGTCGAATCAGATTTATCACCAGGTAGGTTTACACGTACGAGGAATTTGACTTGATGTCGTGGTGCAGACATACAAGTGAAACAAACACAGACAGAGAATTATTTTAAGCAAACTATAATAACATAAAAAATAGCAGTATTTACATATTTAATTTAATTTAATTTAATTTCAAACCTTTATTTATCCAGGTTGTATCCCATTGAGATCATTGATCTCTTTTTCAAGGGAGACCTGCAAATAAATAGGATGGAATAAAATATGGAATACAATGTGGTATAGTAAACAGATATTGTGTGCATTGTGTGCATTAATGTGAGCATGCAACCTCACTTAACCTGGGTCCTTTAAAAGCCCGGTGACATGAGGAAAGGAAGTATCCAACATGTGTCCTAATGATCTGTCAGCATCCCTACAGTATATATTTGTTGTGCTGGTTCTTAGAGCATTCTGTAACGGTCTTCTCCCGTGTATGATAACATGGCCAGCTATCTAGTGCTTGAACTTTTGAAGGCAATAAACTAAATCGACCAGCTTTCTCTTCACCATTTGACTTGAATCTGGGGACCTTACGAATACATTTCTCTTGTGCATTGCAACCACACCTGGCTGCCTCTCTTCACATCTGTCTGTTCAATCCACCCTGATTTATAGACACTGCCTTAAGAGATGTGTTATCTGAACTGTGCTGCTGAACATGGTTTGAGACGCCATAACAACCATCAGGAAACAGTACAACTAAACGAGACATCTGATGAATTTAATTATAGCTTAAAGTAGAGAAACACTAGTGCTCCTTCTGTCAGGAAGAAATGAATATTTCATGAAGTCCTGTTACTCGGTTCACAAAGCAAATATTTGACAGTGTTCATTCCAGGCTCTTTTCTGCATGCAAGCCGCTCTGTAAAGGGGTTTTATTTAGTTGAGACATCTCCTCTGTAGGTCTCATTCTGCACAGAAAGCCTGGCTGTGCTGTAAACAATATGAATTATTGATTTCCTTTTGAGTGGCTGGAGTCTCCTTCGCTGAATGGGAAGAGACCGGAGCAATTACTGCTGGATGTGGCTCCGGTTTGACAACAGATCGGTTTGGCAGCTTTATGTCGAGGAAATGCTTCTATCTTTCCCACAGTGTGTGCTGCAGAAGATATATATTTCTTGGTGTGATTACGGGATGGTTTCTTCATTCTTTCTGCTGCTGTTGGTTTATAGGACGTGCCTGGAGGCTTAGAACAAATGCTGCTCCAAAATCAAGTTAAAGAATAATGAAAACAAGCTGTTTTCACTTGTAATAAGTAAAAAGATCTGCCAATAGAACAAGTGAACATCAGCTTGGTGAGATGTCTTGGAATAAGAAGGGGCAGAGGTGTGGACTCGAGTCACATGACTTGGACTCGATTCAGACTCGAGTCACCAATTTGATGACTTTGGACTCGACTTGACAAAATCACAAAACACTTGCAACTCGACTTGGACTTGAACACTAATGACTCGGGACTTGACTTGGACTTGAGCCTTCTGACTTGAGGTGACTTGATAATTTAATTCAGAGGTCTCCAACACGCCGATCGCGAGCTGCCGTTCAAAAGAGCAGACTCGCGTCGGGGAGAGAAGAATCTTCAGCCGCTCCAACTCTTGCTGTGAATCCATGCAGGCAGGGGCGGGACTTTATTTTGCTGAGCCACCATGCGGCCAACCATATGCGAGGACACACTAGGATCATACCATTATGTGAAAGAAGGGTGGGGGGCAGACGCTCCAAAGACAGCAGGTGTAGTGGTACAGGCCAGCTACACAGAGCTATTTTTTATACCTAAAACCGCATATTTTACTTATTTCCCTATTGAAGTGTCATCTGCACGTCACTGAAGTGCCATGAAATATTTTATGGCAATGAGCAGATTAATTTGGTGGAAATGACTTTAAAATAATCCAAACAACGGTTAGATACAGATTGAGTTAAAGCAGTGTGAACATTTTTCACCTTGCCCATCGTCTGTTAATCAACACTTTTTACCAGAGGGATTGTAGGTTTTATACAAAAGAAAATAGTTTGAGCCAATGCAAGTTTGACCACACACACATACTTTACAGAGACACAAAAGAGTTCTCTCCTGCTGATGTTCAGGTGTATATCAGTATGTAGTGTCTCAACTTTAAACAGTCTTCTCCTGCTGACGTTCAGGTGTACGTAGTCCCTCTACTTTAAAGAGTCCTCTCCTGCTGATGTTCAGGGTGTACTGTATATCAGTATGTAGTGTCTCTACTTTAAAGAGTCCTCTCCTGCTGATGTTCAGGTGTATATCAGTATGTAGTGTCTCTACTTTAAAGAGTCCTCTCCTGCTGATGTTCAGGTGTATATCAGTATGTAGTGTCTCTACTTTAAAGAGTCCTCTCCTGCTGATGTTCAGGGTGTACTGTATATCAGTATGTAGTGTCTCTACTTTAAAGAGTCCTCTCCTGCTGATGTTCAGGTGTATATCAGTATGTAGTGTCTCTACTTTAAAGAGTCTTCTCCTGCTGACGTTCAGGTGTACGTAGTCCCTCTACTTTAAAGAGTTCTCTCATGCTGATGTTCAGGTGTATATCAGTATGTAGGGTCTCTACTTTAAAGAGTCCTCTCCAGCTGATGTTCAGGTGTATATCAGTATGTAGTGTCTCTACTTTAAAGAGTCCTCTCCTGCTGATGTTCAGGTGTATATCAGTATGTAGTGTCTCTACTTTAAAGAGTCCTCTCCTGCTGATGTTCAGGTGTATATCAGTATGTAGTGTCTCTACTTTAAAGAGTTCTCTCCTGCTGATGTTCAGGTGTATATCAGTATGTAGTGTCTCTACTTTAAAGAGTCCTCTCCTGCTGATGTTCAGGTGTATATCAGTATGTAGTGTCTCTACTTTAAAGAGTCCTCTCCTGCTGATGTTCAGGTGTATATCAGTATGTAGTGTCTCTACTTTAAAGAGTCCTCTCCTGCTGATGTTCAGGTGTATATCGGTATGTAGTGTCTTTACTTTAAAGAGTCCTCTCCTGCTGATGTTCAGGTGTATATCAGTATGTAGTGTCTCTACTTTAAAGAGTCCTCTCCTGCTGATGTTCAGGTGTATATCGGTATGTAGTGTCTTTACTTTAAAGAGTCCTCTCCTGCTGATGTTCAGGTGTATATCAGTATGTAGTGTCTCTACTTTAAAGAGTCCTCTCCTGCTGATGTTCAGGTGTATATCAGTATGTAGTGTCTCTACTTTAAAGAGTCCTCTCCTGCTGATGTTCAGGTGTATATCGGTATGTAGTGTCTTTACTTTAAAGAGTCCTCTCCTGCTGATGTTCAGGTGTATATCAGTATGTAGTGTCTCTACTTTAAAGAGTCCTCTCCTGCTGATGTTCAGGTGTATATCGGTATGTAGTGTCTTTACTTTAAAGAGTCCTCTCCTGCTGATGTTCAGGTGTATATCAGTATGTAGTGTCTCTACTTTAAAGAGTCCTCTGCTGCTGATGTTCAGGTGTATATCAGTATGTAGTGTCTTTACTTTAAAGAGTCCTCTGCTGCTGATGTTCAGGTGTATATCAGTATGTAGTGTCTTTACTTTAAAGAGTCCTCTCCTGCTGATGTTCAGGTGTATATCAGTATGTAGTGTCTCTACTTTAAAGAGTCCTCTCCTGCTGATGTTCAGGTGTATATCGGTATGTAGTGTCTTTACTTTAAAGAGTCCTCTCCTGCTGATGTTCAGGTGTATATCAGTATGTAGTGTCTCTACTTTAAAGAGTCCTCTCCTGCTGATGTTCAGGTGTATATCAGTATGTAGTGTCTCTACTTTAAAGAGTCCTCTCCTGCTGATGTTCAGGTGTATATCGGTATGTAGTGTCTTTACTTTAAAGAGTCCTCTCCTGCTGATGTTCAGGTGTATATCAGTATGTAGTGTCTCTACTTTAAAGAGTCCTCTCCTGCTGATGTTCAGGTGTATATCGGTATGTAGTGTCTTTACTTTAAAGAGTCCTCTCCTGCTGATGTTCAGGTGTATATCAGTATGTAGTGTCTCTACTTTAAAGAGTCCTCTGCTGCTGATGTTCAGGTGTATATCAGTATGTAGTGTCTTTACTTTAAAGAGTCCTCTGCTGCTGATGTTCAGGTGTATATCAGTATGTAGTGTCTTTACTTTAAAGAGTCCTCTCCTGCTGATGTTCAGGTGTATATCAGTATGTAGTGTCTCTGCTTTAAAGAGTCCTCTCCTGCTGATGTTCAGGTGTATATCGGTATGTAGTGTCTTTACTTTAAAGAGTCCTACAATTAGATGGAAAACAGCTGTAAAGAGAGAGAAAATTACAACAAAGAGACAATTAATCACCATAAAAAAATATTTTAGTAGAGAAATGTTTTCATTGAAGTTAATGTGTTGAAGGGAATCCTGTAAAAAAAAGTTTTATTCAAAATGGCACTTTATCAAAATGCAATTGAGTGCAACTTCAACGTAACTGTATTTTTGGTTCCTATTAGATAAGATGTACTTTATTGATCCCAAATTGGGATATGTTTGCGTTGCAGCAGCATAAAAACAAGGCATTGCACATAATTAGAAATTAAAAGAGTAGAAATAAACATTTCAAAATTTGAAACATATCAAAATAGAAATTAAAAAGTAGAAAATATGCATTTGACGTGAAGATGAAACATAGAACATGTTGCTTACTTCCCATTGGAATTAATAAAGCATTTTGATTGTTTACATTTCTTTATATTATCTAAACACAATTGCGTTGCTAGGCAACAGCATGGTTCCATTCTTACTTCCTGTCAGCTGATGTCGTTCACTCCTTATTTGGAATGGAACCTTCAGAATTATGACATCATCTTTTGCCTTCAAGTAGAATTCTGAATTCTGCATTGATCATCAGAGCATCAGAGCAGCAGAGCAGCAGAGCAGCAGAGCAGCAGAGCAGCAGAGCAGCAGAGCAGCAGAGCAGCAGGAATTTGTCCAGCTAGTGTCAGATCATTGCAGAAATAGGTTTTGTTGCAAGCAAACATTAGGGATACTTGCAGTGTTTTTTAGCGAGATAATCTTCACAAGTGAACTCAACTTTTGTGGGATTTTTGTAACGTTAATTCAGTCGAACAATTACATTTAGTTTGCTAAACAACAGGTCATTTCGTCACAGCAGTAGAGATGGAGATGAACAATAGAGATGAGCTGGCACTCAAGCTCGAGATTCTGCAAAAAGAAAATCAGGAAATGAAGTTGTTGCTGGAGCAGGAGAGGACTTTAAGGGATAAGCTTGAGATTGAAGGCGCTAAAAAGAAGGAAGTGATGCTCAAAGCATATACAGCAGCTTTGCAGTTTAAGTACAATGTGAAAGTGAAAGCCCAGGAAATTGAGCAGAACGTCTTGCGCGTCAACAATGAGGACCTGAACATGAAATACAGAAACCTCCAGAGGTCACACAAGAAGGTCGAAGCCGAGATGGCTGCCTTGAGAAAGGCAAACCAGGAACTCAAACAACTGAAAGAACCCTGTGTTGAGGAGCAAGGTGTAGAGATGGCTGCTTTGTGTGAGACAAATCAGGAACTCCAACAACAGAAGCAGCGTTGTGTGGAGAAGGATAAAGAGATAGCTGCCTTGCTGAAGGAAAACAAAACACTGAAACAAGAGAAGGAGCGTTGTGTTGAGGAGAAAGATGCAAAGACGGCCGCCTTGCAAAAGACTAACCAAGAACTCAAACAACAAAAGGAGCGTTGTCTTGAGGAGAAATCTGTAGAGATAGCTGCTCTGCGTGAGAGAAACCAGGAACTCCAACAACAAAAGGATCATTGTGTTGAGGACAAAGCTGTAAAGATAGCTGATTTGCGTGAGAGAAACCAGGAACTCAAACAACTGAAGGAGCGTTGTGTTAAGGAGGAGGCAAAGATGGACGCCTTGCAAACAACAAACCAGGAACTCAAACAACAAAAGTTGCGTTGCGTTGAGGAGAAAGATGCAGAGATGGCCGCCTTGCTGAAGGAAAACCAAACACTGAAACAAGAGAAGGAACGTTGTGTGGTGGAGGAGGCGAAGGTGGACAAGAAGGAGGATGTGGAGGTGAAAGTGGAACCAGAAGTGAGGCACAATGTGAAAATGAATGCCCTGAAAATTGAGCAGAAAGTTTTGCGCGGAAACAATGAGGAACTGAACATGAAATATGGAAAGCTCCTCAAGATGCACGAGAAGGACAAAGCAGTGATGGCCACCTTGAGAAAGGCAAACCAGGATCTCAAACAACTGAAAGAACCCTGTGTTGAGGAGAAGGATGCAGAGATGGCTGCCTTGCAAAAGACAAACCAGGAACTCAAACAAGAGAAGTTGTGTTGTCTTGAGGTGAAACATTTTGAGATAGTCATTTTGCATGAGAGAAACCACGAACTGGAACAACAGAAGGAACGTTGTGTTGAGGAGAAGGATGCAGAGATAGTTGCTTTGCATGAGAGAAACCAGGAACTGGAACAACAGAAGGAACGTTGTGTGGAGGAGAAGGATGCAGAGATAGTTGCTTTGCATGAGAGAAACCACAAACTGGAACAACAGAAGGAACGTTGTGTGGAGGAGAAGGATGCAGAGATAGTTGCTTTGCATGAGAGAAACCAGGAACTGGAACAACAGAAGGAACGTTGTGTTGAGGAAAAGGATGCAGAGATAGTTGCTTTGCATGAGAGAAACCACAAACTGGAACAACAGAAGGAACGTTGTGTGGAGGAGAAGGATGCAGAGATAGTTGCTTTGCATGATAGAAACCAGGAACTGGAACAACAGAAGGAACGTTGTGTGGAGGAGAAGGATGCAGAGATAGTTGCTTTGCATGAGAGAAACCAGGAACTGGAACAAAAGAAGGAACGTTGTGTTGAGGAAAAGGATGCAGAGATAGCCGCCTTGCTGAAGAAACAGCTGAAAAAACCACCACAGGCACTCTGCGTGGTGAAGGAGGAGCTTGTGGAGGTAAAGGTGGAGGTGGAACAGGAAGTGAGGGTGGATCCACCTGAGCAAACCAATGAGCCGATCCCAACAACGCAGAGGAGGACAACACCACGGTGGAGAAGATTCATCAATTCCTTTTCTTGTATCCGCCCAAACATCAACGATGACTAAAAAGGAAAACATAAGACTCAAAGGCAGCCCTGACATCGGCTTTAAAAACTTTAAAAAACAAACTCACAACATCAAAAATTAGTAAGACATTAAAACATTTAAAGTACAGTCTAAAGCTCAAAGTGAGTGAGCAACAACATATACTCACAGCCAGTCAGGATATATATTTAAATACTTAACAGTTATTAGATCTGGTTAGACATCAACAAAGGTTCCAGAAGAGACTCACAGTGATGTGCAGTTTTAGCCACTAGGGGCAAAAAAACAACCTTCATTTTAAAATAAATAAACTATTCCTTTGCTTCTAGCACCCCTAAATAAGAGGAACATTTAGTCATTACAAGTCATCAGGTTTATGTTATATCGTCATGTTTAGTTTATAGTGTCCATTTTAATAATTATGTTATATTTTTCATATTTACTTAATAGTTCATTTTTATATTTATGTTATATTTATCATGTTTAGTTAATAGTCCATTTTTATATGTATCTTATATTTTTCATATTTACTTAATAGTTCATTTTTATATTTATGTTTAGTCCATTGTTTTCATGTTAAGTTAAAGTCTTGTCAATCAATAAAAAAATAATAATGATAATGATAACAATACTGACACGTTTGATTTATTTCACGTTTGTTTCTCCTGTCTAAGTTTAGCTTCTTGCTTTTAATTTCAAGTCACCAGAGATTTAGTCTGAGAATTCAACTAATAATAACAATCAATAAAAAGAAATTCAAATTAAAAACAACACTAGAATTCTTTCTCGTTTGTTCCTCCTGTTTTTGTCTAGTTACCTTTGTATTGAGTGACTTTAGCTCACCTGGCTCTGCCCTGATCAATACACTGACTTAAAGCTACTTCAGTACTTACTTTATTACCTTGTTTACAAAGTTTGCATTCAACAATTATCATAATAAATATAAACAAATGAAAAAACAACACTATGTATTTGATTTCTTTCAAGTTTGTTTTAGTCAACTATTTGATTTTAAATGCAACAGCACCAGCAAAAGTAGATTTTTTTTTAAATTTCTACTGATGTCCAGGTGTACAGTATATCAGTATGTAGCAGAGGTGTGGACTCGAGTCACATGACTTGGACTCGATTCAGACTCGAGTCACCAATTTGATGACTTTGGACTCGACTTGACAAAATCACAAAACACTTGCAACTCGACTTGGACTTGAACACTAATGACTCGGGACTTGACTTGGACTTGAGCCTTCTGACTTGAGGTGACTTGATAATTTAATTCAGAGGTCTCCAACACGCCGATCGCGAGCTGCCGTTCAAAAGAGCAGACTCGCGTCGGAGAGAGCAGAATCTTCAGCCGCTCCAACTCTTGCTGTGAATCCAAGCAGGCAGGGGCGGGACTTTATTTTGCTGAGCCACCATGCGGCCAACCATATGCGAGGACACACTAGGATCATACCATTATGTGAAAGAAGGGTGGGGGGCAGACGCTCCAAAGACAGCAGGTGTAGTGGTACAGGCCAGCTACACAGAGCGACGGGGAGACGGATTTAACACTAGAACCGCCAGAGATTTTTTATACCTAAAACCGCCACCTGGGTTAAATTGACCCGCTATTAGAATGCATTGATTTTCAAGGTAAAATATTCTTTTATTGAACAGTGAGTTTTGATCGCACAGGAATGAAACGTATACCAATATAATCTGTGGACTCTCAGGGCTCGACATTATAAATGGCCCGCTGGCCCGGAAGCATTATTTAGACACCGCGGCCAGCATAACGTACTTTCAACTCGCCCCACAGCTGTTTGCTGCGGAGCTCAGCGCGAGCAGTCTCCCGTGAGCGGGATCGCACTCCTTCACTACAGACTGTCTCTCTCTCTCTCTCTCTCTCTCTCTCTCTCTCTCTCTCTCTCTCTCTCTCTCTCTCTCTCTCTCTCTCTCTCTCTCTCTCTCTCTCTCTCTCTCTCTCTCTCTATCTCTATCTCTATCTCTATCTATAACTATCTATAACTATCTATCAATATATCTATCCATCTATCTCTCTCTCTCTCAATCTATCTCTCAATCTATAAGGAACCGCAGTAGACAAAAGGCGTTGCTATAGCAACACGTCATGTTTATATGAAAAGGGGTGGGGTCAATATGACCCGCTGGGCGGAAATAGGTATAAATGGCAATTTTTTGGGCGATTTCTTAAATCTGACTTCATATTGACATTTTTTAACAACATAGGGTGCTACATAACACACTTTCAGGAAAAGTCACGGACTGGAAGACTTTAATATTTTATTGAAAAAAAGTTACACACAAAAAAAACAGCTCTGGGTCAAATTGACCCGGTTGGCGGTTCTAGTGTTAAATGCAAGCGTGTCGGAAAAAGTCAAGAAATGAGCGAAAACCGAAAAAAGGAGCAGCTTCTGGCTGCATTTCAATGATATTGGAGAAAGCAAAGCTGAGTGCAGGATTTGTTGAAGTTCAGATCTTGTACTTGAGTAACAGTACCAGAGTGTAGGAATACTCGGTTACAATAAAAAGTCCTGCATTCAAAATGTTACAAGTAAAAGTAGAAAAGTATTAGCATCAAAATATACTTAAAGTACCACCTGCAGAGGGATCTAGATTCAGGTGTTCTCTTCCCCATAGAGACGCCTCGCTGCACATTATCCCTTGCATAAAGATAGATTGTGGGTCCCTTATAACATGCTGTACACAGTGGAAATAAACATTCTGGTTACCCTAACATCAGGGATCTTATCCATTAAACTCCTTCTGAATCAAACCGTCACGGTAGCCTTACCTTACTGATCCCTCTTAAAATAGAAAAACACACGTTACTTTACCAGCAGAGAGAAGATGGATTATTACATTATTAATGTGACTAATAAAGAGCAGTTTGATTATTAAGTATTATTCTGTTGATGGATGTCATTACATTTGTTGAAAAGCACATAATGACTTGTTTAAGACTCGTTTTGTCAAAGTTTAGGACTTGGACTTGACTTGAACTTTCCCATCCTGACTTGAGACTTGACTCGGACTTGCAAAACAATGACTTGGTCCCACCTCTGAGAAGGGGTATTTAGATAAATCACATCTTGTAATCAGCAGGAGAACTCATTGTGAACTATATTTCACCAGAATCAGGAGATGTTGTTAGCAAAGTTTTCTGTTTCCTGATGTTAGTGATTTCCTAATAAATAAATATGTGTTTCATCTGAGATACCACTCAAAATAAGATGTTTTGAGTTAACAAGATGAGGCATTGTCTAAAAACAAGACCCTATATCTCACTGCAGTGTCACTTCTGAAGTGAGTGTGTCTTATATCAGGTGGAGAGACGTATCCTGACTAGATGTTAGACACAGATACTTGGACTTGTTGTAGTGCAGGTAGGAGGATATGGGATTTGGCAAAGTGTGGTTTGTGTTTTTTTCTCAAAGTCTTTTTGTAAATCTGCTCACGGGGAAATGATCCAGATCTCGGAGGAAAACTTGTGTAACGCATATTTTTATTTAGGATGCTCGTTAACTTGATTGAGAGGAATTTTTACGAGTGGATTCGAGGTCGGCTGAAAAACCAAACTGCGTGGTGTTGGTTGGATTTGTCACGATCGATTAAACGCTGTATTCACTAACATAAAGCACTTTTATTCTTTATTGGTTCAGTAAACAGACACTGTTTTGATTGGTCAACCAGCTTAGAGATGTCCCGCCCCTTATCCTATCACGTACAATGTGTTGGAGCGCTAGCCAATAGGAGCTAAGTGTCCCTTAGTGATGTCACTTTGTTCCGAAACACAGGGATTTTAACCTTTGCAGACCGTTGACATGCACTAACACCTATAGAGCACTACAGGAGAGGGAGAATCACTACAAAGCAGAACAGGGCCTCTTTAAATCCTGTGTTTACCATATATCTGGTCATAAATGTATTGAAAATAAGTTATTCAGCATGAGAAAAGCATGAAAATGTACTTCAACTTACTCAAAAGACCACATTGATTGTCTGAAAGGAGGCAGTCCTACTTTTTAGAATCAGATATCTTTGTCATTTCCTGTCTGTTTCTGCACGTTTCACGTTTCACTGTGGCCATGCATAACACCACGGCTAGATACTTTGGAGGGTCTGTATTCTATTAGTGTTAGATATCATATAGTCTGCGATCCATATGTTCCTGGCTCTCTCTTTGAGGACTGGTGTGTGTGTGTGTGTGTGTGTGTGTGTGTGTGTGTGTGTGTGTGTGTGTGTGTGTGTGTGTGTGTGTGTGTGTGTGTGTGTGTGTGTGTGTGTGTGTGTGTGTGGTGTGTGTGTGTGTGTGTGTGTGTGTGTGTGTGTGTGTGTGTGTGTGTGTGTGTGTGTGTGTGTGTGTGTGTGTGCAGCTGTTACGCTTTTAAATGAACTGTTATTAAGATGAGAAACAAATTATTTAGATTCCTAATTTGTGATTCTTTTACCAAAATAATGTATATTTGGAATTGTTGATGAGCTGCTGTTGAATGAGAGCAGCTCAATAAGACACGTCAACAATAAGAATTACTCATAATAATGAAACATAATCACCGTCTGAAAAGTAGACACGGGTTCATGCTGCGAGTTTAATGTTAATTAATAATTGTATTTAAATTAGGAGAGCCACGAATTTAGCGCTAGCGTGCTAGATAGCTAACATTCCCAGGCCAGCTTGTGAGATCGCTAATGTTCACTAATTAGCTCGTTTAAACATAGCTTAAGTTAGCTCGTTAGCTAGATAGCTAAGGTTTCGCTAGCTGAATTTTCCTTTTTGTGAATTTGGAGGCATTAATAAACAGATACAAACACGCTAACTGGGGTTCTTTACATTAGCTATTAGCCGCTCCTGTTAACACTGTACCAATTAATGTACAGACAATTATCAGTTGTGATAAAAGCCTAAGATCTCTGTTGAGGGAGCCTTATTGATGCTGATACGTCCTCCCTGCACTAAAACTCTAGATCACTGGCTGTCTGGGAACAGTGTTGTTGTTGTTGTTGCTTGTCTGTTGTGTTGTTTGCTTAAAGACAGCTTCATCGTCGTGCCGTCAATCTCCTGAAACCCGAGGCCTGACTGGAATCCTGAATCTGTCACACATGGTGTTTCCTGCAGCCTTTTGCCAAAGCATTTCAGTGGATAGTATAGTGACCAAAGCATTTCAGTGTATAGTATAGTGACCAAAGCATTTCAGTGTAGAGTGTAGTGACCAAAGCATTTCAGTGTATAGTATAGTGACCAAAGCATTTCAGTGTATAGTATAGTGACCAAAGCATTTCAGTGTATAGTGTAGTGACCAAAGCATTTCAGTGTAGAGTATAGTGACCAAAGCATTTCAGTGTATAGTGTAGTGACCAAAGCATTTCAGTGTAGAGTATAGTGACCAAAGCATTTCAGTGTATAGTATAGTGACCAAAGCATTTCAGTGTATAGTGTAGTGACCAAAGCATTTCAGTGTAGAGTATAGTGACCAAAGCATTTCAGTGTATAGTATAGTGACCAAAGCATTTCAGTGTATAGTGTAGTGACCAAAGCATTTCAGTGTATAGTGTAGTGACCAAAGCATTTCAGTGTAGAGTATAGTGACCAAAGCATTTCAGTGTATAGTATAGTGACCAAAGCATTTCAGTGTATAGTGTAGTGACCAAAGCATTTCAGTGTATAGTGTAGTGACCAAAGCATTTCAGTGTAGAGTATAGTGACCAAAGCTGAGGCCAAAACAACCACCACTTACATGAAGGAAGCCGCAGACTGTGATGTTTCACTGCATCACTTGAAACCCTGTGTTTAGAGGTCGGACTCTGGAAGCTTCTGGAAGCTTCTGGGTGCTTTGTGGCTTGGATTTTGTGTCCAGTTTGTTTTCCAGCAGATGTTTGAAGGGGAGATGTCCTGCAAAGCCCGCTTACTGAACAATGATGTGACCAGAAGCCGGTCATTCTTCACTTGATTAAGTCTCGTTACCTCCCTCCAGGCACAGTGAACACAACATTAGTCTTCTTCTAATTAATCACCATTTCCAGGCTCTGCACATTTTAATTAACACTTCCAAAATTGGCTTTTATTTATAACCTTCTTCCACACCTGCCTCTTAGGTTGAGATTATATTCTTCTTTCTGTACTTATTGTGTGATAATGCAGATGTCTTTCAGCAGGTTAGCTCAAATGCAAATGTATCTTGGCATTTCTGTAATTATGGAGTGTATATATAGCTTTATTAGCTTCATTTGCTAGCATCAGTGGATTAAAGAAAGTTTAATTAGCTTCAAATGCTAGTGTTTTTCAGTATTAACTCACTTTTTGTGTGATAATGCAGCGTATCCAGATGTCTTTTAGCAAGTTAGCTCAAATGCAAATGTATCTTTAGGCTTTTTTTGTAAATATAGAGTGTATATATTGCTTTATTTGTTAGGATCAGTGGCGTAAAGATAGCTTAATTAGCTTCATAGCATTAGAGGAAAGATAGCATATTTAGCTTCCGCTGGTTGTTGGAGCAAAGACAGATTAATTATCTTCAAATGCTAGTGTTTTCCAGTAGGCCTATTAACTCACTTGTTCTGTGACTATGCAGCATATCCAGTTGTTTTTAGCAGATTAGCTCAAATTCTTTATGTGTCTTTAAGCGTTTTCTCTAATTAAAAGGAGGCCTTAGACCACCTGCTGCAGAGAGAATCCAGCATTGTGCAGAATATAATATAATATCCTCAACAAGCCTTGTTTCAGAAGGAGACACACGGATCTATCTCCTGATCGGGACCTCAGGGATGTTTGTGTCGCGGTGCTTTCACTTGGAAAGTTGTGACTAATTGGTGGCAAAACAAAAATCTCTGGTGTAACGGAGCGTCTGCAGGGAAGATCATCGCTCTTTCTATTTCCTGCCTCAAGTATCTGAGATCTTCTTATTCTCTCTTTCATCCAGAGATGTTAAAGTACACATCCTCTACTCAGAAGTACAGATACTCGTGTTTAAAAATACTATGGTAAAAGTAGAAGTACTGACTAAACTTCTTTACTCAAGTCAAAGTAAAGAGGCTTTGAAATGTACTTCAGTAAAAAGTACCCATAACTAGCAGCTGTTTTAAAGAGTACCTGACCTCCCTTTATATGAATAGAACAATAATGTCATTGTTAGCTAATGAATGTTTCCATGCTGAACAACGGCAACATGACAACGTTTTCATTGGTCCCTCTTCTTTAGAGAAGACCAGGAAATGATGGATACACGGATCGTGTTCAAATCAATAGGCACGCAATGACTCTAAATAATAATG
Source organism: Trematomus bernacchii (assembly GCF_902827165.1). NCBI lineage: Eukaryota > Metazoa > Chordata > Actinopteri > Perciformes > Nototheniidae > Trematomus > Trematomus bernacchii. The sequence goes on from NW_022987743.1 coordinate 87,423, forward strand.
ATCACGCCACCAAACACACATTCAAACTAAAGGAACCAGCCTGTTTGGGAAATGTGAGAAGTAGAAAGTACAGGTATTTGTGTTCAACATGTAAGATGTAGAAAGTACAGGTATTTGGGTTCAACATGTAAGAAGTAGAAAGTACAGGTATTTGTGTTCAACATGTAAGAAGTAGAAAGTACAGGTATTTGTGTTCAACATGTGAGAAGTAGAAAGTACAGGTATTTGAGTTCAACATGTAAGAAGTAGAAAGTACAGGTATTTGTGTTCAACATGTAAGAAGTAGAAAGTACAGGTATTTGGGTTCAACATGTAAGAAGTAGAAAGTACAGGTATTTGGGTTCAACATGTAAGAAGTAGAAAGTACAGGTATTTGGGTTCAACATGTAAGAAGTAGAAAGTACAGGTATTTGAGTTCAACATGTAAGAAGTAGAAAGTACAGGTATTTGTGTTCAACATGTAAGAAGTAGAAAGTACAAGTATTTGTGTTCAACATGTAAGAAGTAGAAAGTACAAGTATTTGTGTTCAACATGTAAGAAGTAGAAAGTACAGGTATTTGGGTTCAACATGTAAGAAGTAGAAAGTACAGGTATTTGGGTTCAACATGTAAGAAGTAGAAAGTACAGGTATTTGAGTTCAACATGTAAGAAGTAGAAAGTACAGGTATTTGTGTTCAACATGTAAGAAGTAGAAAGTACAGGTATTTGGGTTCAACATGTAAGAAGTAGAAAGTACAAGTATTTGTGTTCAACATGTAAGAAGTAGAAAGTACAGGTATTTGGGTTCAAAATGTAAGAAGTAGAAAGTACAGGTATTTGGGTTCAACATGTAAGAAGTAGAAAGTACAGGTATTTGGGTTCAACATGTAAGAAGTAGAAAGTACAGGTATTTGGGTTCAACATGTAAGAAGTAGAAAGTACAAGTATTTGTGTTCAACATGTAAGAAGTAGAAAGTACAGGTATTTGTGTTCAACATGTAAGAAGTAGAAAGTACAGGTATTTGGGTTCAACATGTAAGAAGTAGAAAGTACAGGTATTTGGGTTCAACATGTAAGAAGTAGAAAGTACAGGTATTTGGGTTCAACATGTAAGAAGTAGAAAGTACAAGTATTTGTGTTCAACATGTAAGAAGTAGAAAGTACAGGTATTTGTGTTCAACATGTAAGAAGTAGAAAGTACAGGTATTTGAGTTCAACATGTAAGAAGTAGAAAGTACAGGTATTTGGGTTCAACATGTAAGAAGTAGAAAGTACAGGTATTTGGGTTCAAAATGTAAGAAGTAGAAAGTACAGGTATTTGGGTTCAAAATGTAAGAAGTCAAAGTAAAAAGTCATCAGAAAAATAAGTAGTGGAGTAAAGTACTGATACCAGAAAGGTGTACAAAGGTAACAAAGTATTTGTACTCCAATACTTCCCACCTCTCTCTCATCACACTGTACTTTCAGATTTATGAGTTTTAACGTAGATCTGTTGCTGCTACCCGTTACACTTTCTCCTGCTTTATGTTCTCCTAATGACAGGCTGCGTTTTTAGAAAGAGGACGAGCACAAAGCGTGCCACGGCAGGTTAGAAAAGAACAATTTACTTAACATTTCAGACAGTTTGATGTCTAGAATTTGTGTCGAGACAGTTTAACGGTGTCTCCCCCGCCAAGAGACAGATTTAAAGGGTCTGCAGAATGGCATCGAGCAATTAAATATTTAGTCTGGTTTAAGGAGTTGTTTGGGACATTTAGGATTAAAGTTATTGAGCATCAAGCACCAACACTTTGCAATGCTTCTGTTGTTGAACAATTGTAATCTGCAATTTCTGGGTAATTGGATGAAACTGCAGCTTCAAATGCTAGCGTCACTGGGGTAAGAAATAGCTTAGTTGGCTTTATTTGTTAGCATTAGTGGAGTAAAGATAGCGTAATTCAATCTGAAACTGCTACAGCTGAAACGTCCACCTAAGCTAATTAGCTTCAAATGCTAGCATCAGTGGAGCAAAGATAGCTTAATTTGCTTCAGCTGCAAGCATCAAGTGAGTTAAGTTAGCTTAATTAGCTTCAAACCTCAATGGAGCACACATAGATGATATATATTTGAATGCAACTACTTCTTGTTTGTTCTTTTAGCTTAATAAGCTTTATTTGCTACCATCAGTGGAGCAAAGAAAGCTTATTTAGCTTTTGCTGATAGCATTGTTGGGGCAAGCACAGCTTATGTACTTGAATACGCTTCAGATGCAAGTACTTCTTGTTTGTTATGGTACATAGTGTAGTAGTCCACATGGTGATAACTGTCAGGGAATAATTGTCCATCCATGTCCTCCTTCGCCCTCTGACGCAGATGCTCCAGCCTTGAGCAGCCGCTATCTCCCATAAGGAGGGGCTGCCCTAGCAAGTTGTTGTTGTTACCAGTTTGTGACCGGGCACCTCTCTGTCAGAGATAGTTATTGTTGTGGGACACCTGGAACACATCCTTCTCGGGGTGTAGATGACCTCGAGCCATAAGAGACAACAACTGTGATTCAGTGTCCCTCAGCTGTTTAGTCTATCTAATGAAGAATGTTGATTACCCTTAGCGAAACTAGTTAAAACATCATACAAGAGGAAGGGTTCTTCAGAATTCATTGTGGCATCTCTACCGTGTGGTCAACTCGTGGCCCGTGACATGTCTTGTGAATTCTCCGGCCGAAGCTCCAAATAAACCGTCAGTGTTTGCCATCAAAGCTCCAGCTCTCCTCGTGTCTCTCTGAGTCCTGACTCCATCAAAGCTCCAGCTCTCCTCGTGTCTCTCTCTGAGTCCTGACTCCATCAAAGCTCCAGCTCTCCTCGTGTCTCTCTCTGAGTCCTGACTCCATCAAAGCTCCAGCTCTCCTCGTGTCTCTCTCTGAGTCCTGACTCCATCAGAGCTCCAGCTCTCCTCGTGTCTCTCTCTGAGTCCTGACTCCATCAAAGCTCCAGCTCTCCTCGTGTCTCTCTCTGAGTCCTGACTCCATCAAAGCTCCAGCTCTCCTCGTGTCTCTCTGAGTCCTGACTCCATCAAAGCTCCAGCTCTCCTCGTGTCTCTCTGAGTCCTGACTCCATCAAAGCTCCAGCTCTCCTCGTGTCTCTCTGAGTCCTGACTCCATCAAAGCTCCAGCTCTCCTCGTGTCTCTCTCTGAGTCCTGACTCCATCAAAGCTCCAGCTCTCTTCGTGTCTCTCTCTGAGTCCTGACTCCATCAAAGCTCCAGCTCTCCTCGTGTCTCTCTCTGAGTCCTGACTCCATCAAAGCTCCAGCTCTCCTCGTGTCTCTCTGAGTCCTGACTCCATCAAAGCTCCAGCTCTCCTCGTGTCTCTCTGAGTCCTGACTCCATCAAAGCTCCAGCTCTCCTCGTGTCTCTCTGACTCCTGACTCCATCAAAGCTCCAGCTCTCCTCGTGTCTCTCTGAGTCCTGACTCCATCAAAGCTCCAGCTCTCCTCGTGTCTCTCTGAGTCCTGACTCCATCAAAGCTCCAGCTCTCCTCGTGTCTCTCTGAGTCCTGACTCCATCAAAGCTCCAGCTCTCCTCGTGTCTCTCTCTGAGTCCTGACTCCATCAAAGCTCCAGCTCTCCTCGTGTCTCTCTGACTCCTGACTCCATCAAAGCTCCAGCTCTCCTCGTGTCTCTCTGAGTCCTGACTCCATCAAAGCTCCAGCTCTCCTCGTGTCTCTCTCTGAGTCCTGACTCCATCAAAGCTCCAGCTCTCCTCGTGTCTCTCTGAGTCCTGACTCCATCAAAGCTCCAGCTCTCCTCGTGTCTCTCTGAGTCCTGACTCAATTGCTTCTGAAGTTTCCCCCACAGTTACTACATATTAATGTGTAAACACCTTTTGTCAGCAGTTTTTAAGCACGTGTCAGGTGTCGTGTTGCAGATAGTTTTCTCTTTGTTATCTATGAACGCAGTCAGAGATAGCAGCTTCTCATCCTGTCCGTCACAAAGTCTATAAAAAACCTTCTTTATTAACTTATCAGTCATATTGAATTTCTGAGCTTATCTGTCTTTCTCTTTCCATGTTTTGCATCAGCCGAGGCTCATAACACGCTGTCAGGGCTTTCAATATTTTACGGCCTCACGCCGGCGCTCTGAGACGACCCTGAACATGATTTGGCTTGTGAAGGCTATAAACTAAACACTTTGTTTGTCGGGGGGTCGGGGGTCAAAACTGCCGCGGGAAACCACCTGCTCTTAAAGGTTTATCACTTTTTTTATATGTCGGTTGCTTAGGATGCTGATTTTGGCTGCTGATTGTGATTTAACCTTTTCACATTGTGTTTTCACTTCAGAAAAAGTGATTCAGGTTCGCCTCTCGTATTGCTTTTGGCCACATAGAGGTTAAAAATGGTTGTTCGGGTGTAAAGAGCTAAACACGTCCACTTCTTTAGGGTTTCACATCATGCTGAATGTATTATCTTTGGGTTTTGGAGTCTTTGTCAGACAATCAAGAAACGTATTTAAATGTTTGTCGGATGTATTCGGTAAACAATGATTTTGCAATAAAACCATGACTAGATATTCTACCCTGAGAAAATTAAATTGAGTGAATTGACCCTTTACATACATTACATTGAGATACATTGTGATATGATTTGTTACGATATTTTTGCGATACGTTACGCTACATTCTGATACGATACAGTACCATCTGTACCGTCATGATACGATACAGTACTGTACGTTACGGTACGTTACGGTACAACCGAGTACGATTCGATACATTATGATACAGTACGTTACGTTACAGTACGTTACGTTACAATACATGACAATATGATACAGTACATAATGTTACGATATAATACGCTACAACACGTTACGATCCGATAAATCACAATACATTACGAAGCATCACGATAGGAAATGATCTGTATACTTTATTGTCCTTGTAAGGGAATTTGTTCTGGACTCCTGCAGTTCCACATCAAATCCTACGTACAAAATTCACACATTAACACATGACTTGTGTACATAAACACGAATGCACGAACACAATACACAAGCATACACCTACTGACACCCCCTGTGAGTTGATTTGCACTCAGAGAGGTCTGCTGCGGCTCTGATAGAGCAGCTCACAGTGGAGATAGAAAGGCTGAGAAACCGCAGAGGGATGTGACTTTTTTATCCTTTTTTCAGCTGGAGTGATGCACCCCCCCCCCCCCCACACACACTTAACATGCACGAATGCAACAGAGCGTCCCCCTCTTTCTCTTTCCAGTCATGTGTGGTGGTCTCCTGTCAGCAGCACTGAGTCAGAGCAGCAGACAGCGCCTTTTATTCTGCTGTTTTTACGACCTCCTGAACGTCCTTGAAAGGTTTTAGGTGGAACCAAATCACAGTCCCTCCGGTGTTTGTGAATCAGAGGCGTTGACAGGCGTGAGTTCGGCCACAGAGTCAGGATGAAGGTATGCAGGGGCTTTAAGACGCTCTCAAAGAAAAGTGGAGGGGAAAGATTTCCTCTCAAACAAAAGCAGAGGAACAGCTTCACACTCAGGGCCAGTCTCCTCCTGCTGGGTCGTTATTTTAGGCGTCCATCAGGGGTCCGACCTCGAGACCTTGACGAATGCTAGACGAAAAAAGACCCAGAGTTTTCCCGGCATGATTAGAGAAACCCCTGACAAAGAAAGTGACATAAAAGTAACATAGCAGAGATGGCAAAAGTACACGCATCCTTTACTCAAGTAGAAGTACAGATACTCGTGTTTAAAAATAGTAAAAGTAGAAGTACTGACTAAACTTCTTTACTCAAGTCAAAGTAAAGAGGCTTTGAAATGTACTTCAGTAAAAAGTACCCATAACTAGCAGCTGTTTTAAAGAGTACCTGACCTCCCTTTATATTAATAGAACAATAATGTCATTGTTAGCTAATGAATGTTTCCATGCTGAACAACGGCAACATGACAACGTTTTCATTGGTCCCTCTTCTTTAGAGAAGACCAGGAAATGATGGATACACGGATCGTGTTCAAATCAATAGGCACGCAATGACTCTAAAGAATAATGATCACGCCACCAAACACACATTCAAACTAAAGGAACCAGCCTGTTTGGGAAATGAGAGAAGTAGAAAGTACAGGTATTTGGGTTCAACATGTAAGAAGTAGAAAGTACAGGTATTTGGGTTCAACATGTAAGAAGTAGAAAGTACAGGTATTTGAGTTCAACATGTAAGAAGTAGAAAGTACAGGTATTTGGGTTCAACATGTAAGAAGTAGAAAGTACAGGTATTTGTGTTCAACATGTAAGAAGTAGAAAGTACAGGTATTTGAGTTCAACATGTAAGAAGTAGAAAGTACAGGTATTTGGGTTCAACATGTAAGAAGTAGAAAGTACAGGTATTTGAGTTCAACATGTAAGAAGTAGAAAGTACAGGTATTTGTGTTCAACATGTAAGAAGTAGAAAGTACAGGTATTTGTGTTCAACATGTAAGAAGTAGAAAGTACAGGTATTTGAGTTCAACATGTAAGAAGTAGAAAGTACAGGTATTTGTGTTCAACATGTAAGAAGTAGAAAGTACAGGTATTTGGGTTCAACATGTAAGAAGTAGAAAGTACAGGTATTTGAGTTCAACATGTAAGAAGTAGAAAGTACAGGTATTTGTGTTCAACATGTAAGAAGTAGGAAGTACAGGTATTTGAGTTCAACATGTAAGAAGTAGAAAGTACAGGTATTTGAGTTCAACATGTAAGAAGTAGAAAGTACAGGTATTTGAGTTCAACATGTAAGAAGTAGAAAGTACAGGTATTTGGGTTCAACATGTAAGAAGTAGAAAGTACAGGTATTTGGGTTCAACATGTAAGAAGTAGAAAGTACAGGTATTTGGGTTCAACATGTAAGAAGTAGAAAGTACAGGTATTTGTGTTCAAAATGTAAGAAGTAGAAAGTACAGGTATTTGAGTTCAACATGTAAGAAGTAGAAAGTACAGGTATTTGAGTTCAACATGTAAGAAGTAGAAAGTACAGGTATTTGGGTTCAACATGTAAGAAGTAGAAAGTACAGGTATTTGGGTTCAACATGTAAGAAGTAGAAAGTACAGGTATTTGGGTTCAACATGTAAGAAGTAGAAAGTACAGGTATTTGTGTTCAACATGTAAGAAGTAGAAAGTACAGGTATTTGAGTTCAACATGTGAGAAGTAGAAAGTACAGGTATTTGTGTTCAACATGTAAGAAGTAGAAAGTACAGGTATTTGTGTTCAACATGTAAGAAGTAGAAAGTACAGGTATTTGTGTTCAACATGTAAGAAGTAGAAAGTTCAGGTATTTGTGTTCAACATGTAAGAAGTAGAAAGTACAGGTATTTGGGTTCAACATGTAAGAAGTAGAAAGTACAGGTATTTGTGTTCAACATGTAAGAAGTAGAAAGTACAGGTATTTGTGTTCAAAATCTAAGAAGTAGAAGTAAAAAGTCGTCAGAAAAATAAGTAGTGGAGTAAAGTACTGATACCAGAAACATGTACTTAAGTACAGTAACGAAGTATTTGTACTCCAATACTTCCCACCTCTGCATAACATGCATGTCAACACAGCAATCTAGTAGTATTCAGATTGTTGCTTTATGCACAGCTAATATAGTCTGTAATTCAATTAAATCTCTAAGTTTTAACAGCCTCACAGTAAATTCAGGTCCATGTTTTCCTGGAAAAAGTGACCAGACATGCTGGGAAAAAACTGCCATTCATTCCAGGTCCCTATGTTGTGGTCATGGTGTGTTTTAAAGAAGCCGCTGTTTGCCAGGTTTCCATCGTATATGGAGGAACCAACAAAGGTCCTTTAAGGGTGGAAGTAGATGTGTAGGTGCCTCTTGGATTAGAGTATATATAACTGTGACTAAAGACCCTTAGTGACAGGAAGTGTTAGTGCTGAGAGTGGGAACGTTGGCCAGGAACGCTGCAGACTGACATGATGCACATGGAGAGAAAATGTAGTTTTTAAGAGACCATTTTATGCTTTTTTGGGGTGTTTTCCCCTCTCCTGTAGTGGGTTTTGTTGTGAAAATCCTGAATGTCCTCTTTCAATCTGAGAGTAACATGATAACAAAGGTATCCCAACTGTAGCTGTGTACATGACAGGATGTATGATTACTTAGAAGAGCATCAGGACTGTTTGAGGCATATGATAGCTATGTGATGAACATGATGATTCAGCCTCTATGGAGATAGACATATGACAAGCATGCTCATTTCTGACGTGGAGCTAATCTGAAGTAAACATTGAATACTGCTTTCTATTCCTCCATCTTGTGACTGTGTAACTCCCTCTCTTGGATATCAGCATGTGAAGGACACTGTTCAGGAACTAGTTGATGCTCTGTATGTGATGACTAGCCGGGGACCAGGGAGAGTTTCTAACAGTTTTATAGGTCTTAGTGCATGACAATGGTCTGCAAAGGCTAACATCCACTCTGTGTCCCATGCTCACAGGGTGTGAGAGTGTGCTGATGGACTGCAGACTTGTTCCCTGCATTCAGGCTAATGCTCAGCATGCTTGGATAAGCTCCTCTAATAGGATTAAGCTTTTGAGGACAATTGGTAATACATTTTTATAGCACTCGTAAAAAAAAAAAAGTTTACAAAGTCGCTGCGGTGCTAATTCTTCTGGATCTGGGACAGTAAACACTCCTGATTCCTCTTCTGTTACTTCTATGAGACAGAGGTCACTGGGTTTAACCAGCAGAGCGTCTTTCCTTCTCTTTAAAGCTCACATTTCTTCCTCCTCCTCCTCCTCCTCCTCCTCCTCCTCCTCCTCTTTTGGGCCCCAGACCAGTGGTTCTCAGGAGACGAAAAAGAGGGGCTTTTGATGCTAATGCTCCAGAAAGTGGAAGCTGAAGAGACCAATCTGCAGCTCATTTGAAAAGAAGAATTCACAGCTAGTGCTCGCCTGCAATCAGGAGTATTAAAGAGCACAAGTTAAGACGTCTAACATCCAATTTAAGAAAGTTGTTTTACAAAAATGAAGACTCAAGTTGCTGCCTTGATTTACAAAGTTTAGTTTAGTTTGACTCAGATTGTATATTGTGTATATTGTCAGTACACTGTGTACAGTACATGGCTTGTAAGATCGATTCAGGATCAAAATACCTTGCAAGAACAGAACTTGTGAAATTCAGTTTGACGCCTTCTTCATCCTAACTTGTTTCCTATCATGACTCAGCAGATTTCAGCAGTGTTTACATTTAAACAGACCCATCTCTCACCTGTCAGCAGCGTCTCAATGCAGACTCAGTGACGGGATGATTGTGTGTGACGGCTGGTGTGTGTGTGTGTGTGTGTGTGTGTGTGTGTGTGTGTGTGTGTGTGTGTGTGTGTGTGTGTGTGTGTGTGTGTGTGTGTGTGTGTGTGTGTGTGTGTGTGTGTGTGTGTGTGTGTGTGTGTGTGTGTGTGTGTGTGTGTGTGTGTGTGTGACGGCTGCTGAGTCATTGCTAATGTGCATCTGTTTCAGGCAGTGAGTCTGCGGAGACAGTGAGTTAGGAGGAGGGGCGGGAGATTAATGGCTTTAATAATCCCCGCCTTTGTGATCTGACTCAGTGAGAGTAAAACTATCTGGGTCTAGTTTAATTATTTTTCCTTGTACAAAACACCCATTTGCGAAACACGGCATCGCTTCAGGCGAACACAGGGTTCAATTAAGTTAATGAGAAAATGATGGAGCATGATTTATTAAAGTATATTCGTGGTGGCCTACATGGAATTTTAATTTTAAGGTGATTTGAACAGATGTGTGACCGTGCTGGAGTTCCTTTATAGCCCAACATTAGCCTCCTTTAGCTTAGCGGTGGTGAAGTGAAGTCATGTGACCGTGCTGTAGTTCCTTTATAGCCCAACATTAGCCACCTTTAGCTTAGCGGTGGTGACGTGAAGTCATGTGACCGTGTTGGAGTTCCTTTATAGCCCAACATTAGCCTCCTTTAGCTTAGCGGTGGTGACGTGAAGTCATGTGACCGTGCTGTAGTTCCTTTATAGCCCAACATTAGCCTCCTTTAGCTTAGCGGTGGTGACGTGAAGTCATGTGACCGTGCTGTAGTTCCTTTATAGCCCAACATTAGCCTCCTTTAGCTTAGCGGTGGTGAAGTGAAGTCATGTGACCGTGCTGTAGTTCCTTTATAGCCCAACATTAGCCACCTTTAGCTTAGCGGTGGTGACGTGAAGTCATGTGACCGTGCTGTAGTTCCGTTATAGCCCAACATTAGCCTCCTTTAGCTTAGCGGCGGTGACGTGAAGTCATGTGACCGTGCTGTAGTTCCTTTATAGCCCAACATTAGCCTCCTTTAGCTTAGCGGCGGTGACGTGAAGTCATGTGACCGTGCTGTAGTTCCTTTATAGCCCAACATTAGCCGCCTTTAGCTTAGCGGCGGTGACCTGAAGTCATGTGACCGTGCTGTAGTTCCTTTATAGCCCAACATTAGCCGCCTTTAGCTTAGCGGCGGTGACCTGAAGTCATGTGACCGTGCTGTAGTTCCTTTATAGCCCAACATTAGCCGCCTTTAGCTTAGCGGCGGTGACGTGAAGTCATGTGACCGTGCTGTAGTTCCTTTATAGCCCAACATTAGCCGCCTTTAGCTTATCGGCGGTGACGTGAAGTCATGTGACCATGCTGTAGTTCCTTTATAGCCCAACATTAGCCGCCTTTAGCTTAGCGGCGGTGACGTGAAGTCATGTGTCCGTGCTGTATGCTATGCTAATCTCACACCTTGTTTTCCTGTCTCCTCAGGGGTCTCCTACTCATACGTGCAGGGGCTGTCTGGAGATGAGGAAACAGCAGTGGATGTGAAGCTGTTCAGCCACAGGTGGAGGAGATGGCTTCCTCCGAAACCTCGTAACATGGACAGCAACAGAGCCAGCCAGGAGCAGGACCAGAACCAGAACAACGACCAGAACCAGAACCAGGATCCAGAGCCTGAGGAACCTGAAGGATTCCCGGGTCTGATGTCTGCAGAGGAAACAGACAACAGCTCCCAGATAGAGGTAGGAACTGTATACGTGTAAATCTGTATGTCTATATAAAGACAGAGTAGACTTTAAAGGTCTCCTATCATGCAAAATGCACTTTCTGATGTCTTCTCTACATCACTATGTGTCCCCGGTGTGTCCCCGGTGTGTCCCCGGTGTGTCCCCGGTGTGTCCACGGTGTGTCAGGAGACTCACAAAGTGATATCTTCTCTATATCACTATGTGTCCCTGGTGTGTCCCCGGTGTGTCCCCGGTGTGTCCCCGGTGTGTCCCCGGTGTGTCTCCGGTGTGTCCCCTGTGTGTCCCCGGTGTGTCCCCTGTGTGTCTCCGGTGTGTCCCCTGTGTGTCCCCGGTGTGTCCCCTGTGTGTCCCCGGTGTGTCCCCGGTGTGTCCCCGGTGTGTCCCCTGTGTGTCTCCGGTGTGTCCCCTGTGTGTCCCCTGTGTGTCCCCGGTGTGTCCCCGGTGTGTCCCCTGTGTGTCCCCTGTGTGTCCCCGGTGTGTCCCCGGTGTGTCCCCGGTGTGTCCCCGGTGTGTCAGGAGACTCACAAAGTGTCAGAAAACCAAACCCTCTCTCTTTTCCTCCGTACCCACATCTCTAAAAACGGGGGAACAATGGAGCTGATCCAGATTTGACAAATTAGATAAGTTGATAAGAAAAAAGCCCAATATACCCTTCCTATTTCCGCTTATGATAATGAATCTAAGGCTTCTGTTTTAAGGAATGAGCTGTGTTCATAGGGAAATGAAGCCCTATGGAGAGCTGTCATGTAGGCGGTTGTATCAAGCTTAATTTACCTACATTTGATTGAGTTTACTAACTTATAACTTCACTTATGAGGCAATAAACCTGACCTCTAGTGAGCGGCCCAGCCCTTCGAATATTTTTCTGTATGTGGGCCTCGGTGAAAAAAGTTTGCACACCCCTATATGCCTAAAAATAGTAGAATAGGAGACCTTTAAGAGATGTAGGTAAGGGATTGGGGCGATGATCATAAACCCATTAGTTAATGGACTCTCCGTCTTTTCCCCTGAATGAATCCCAACTAAAGTGCAGCTCCACAGGGAGGAATATAAAGAGCAGGAATCGATAAAGCTCTCTGCTCAGCTGTGTGTCTAAAAATACTCCCTCAGCCTGGAGCAATTATAACTCCCCTGGATGTTGGGTAATGAAAAGACAGATGAATATTTGATATATTAAAATCAGCCCTCAGGTGTTCGTCTACCTTCTTCTTAAACCTGACCACACAGACACAGGAAATTAACTGTGTGTGTGTGTGTGTGTGTGTGTGTGTGTGTGTGTGTGTGTGTGTGTGTGTGTGTGTGTGTGTGTGTGTGTGTGTGTGTGTGTGTGTGTGTGTGTGTGTGTGTGTGTGTGTGTGTGTGTGTGTGTGTGTGTGTGTGTGTGTGTGTGTGTGTGTGTGTGTGTGTGTGTGTAAGGCGTCCCCTTGTTGTGGCGTTCAGTCGTAATGATGTCGGACGCCGGGGTGCAAACAGCTCGTTAAAGAGTCCCTTTAGCTTCTAATCATCTCAGGTTGAACTGTAATCATGCTCTCACAGACAGACACACACACACACACACACACACACACACACACACACACACACACACACATTGTTTTTTGGGCTCTCAGAGGGTTATTATCTGTTGCTAAATGGAAAGGCAGTCCCCAGCACAAACACGCCATAACTCCTCCTGTCATTACACACACACACACACACACACACACACACACACACACACACACACACACACACACACACACACACACACACACACACACACACACACACACACACACACACACACACACACACACACACACACACACAAAGGGCTGAAGACACATACCCTGATTTTAACTGGATTTTCTGCACCCTTGTTTCCATCTCTTATGCTAAGCTAAGCTAACTGACTCTAAATCTCTCACTTCCAACATATGTTTGATATCTGTGACTATATCTTAATTTCCATCAAACAGGCTTGCGTTGAAGTAGAACTGAAGGAATCTGATCTGAGGTCAGCGTGTGTTTTGGTTAAGGACAGACTCCTCTCACCTGGCTGTATAGCAGCAGACTGTGAGTCACTGTGTTGTTCATCAGATGGGACAGACGCAGACTACAGAACAAACAAAGTCACTGAGTTCAGATGTGATCAGTTTCTTCACTGCTCGTCTGGACACGCTGTCGGTAACGGCTTCTATTTCTGTTGTTGTTTGTGTCGGCAGAGAAGCTTTTAAAACCTGTTTTATGTCCCCGCACATTTCATAACCCCAGCTGCTGTTTCATGGGAATCGACAGCATGTGTGGCGTAATGATGTTCATACAGAGCTCATGTGCAATGGATAAACACCATACATACCATAAACACATTCATCTGGACATGTGTTGCATGTTCTTTTGACTTGTCTTTGTTTGGTACATGTCAACACTTCATTCAATAAAAGTAATAGCTAGTATAACATAGACTCTTGAGGCCTTGGCGGCATAGAATTAGCACCAGAACAACCTAAAAAGAACAGTTAGCATCTTGTTCTGACTCCAACATATTGAATAAGTTGGTGTAAATGTTGATAATCGTGAATGTCTCACACTTTCCCCTAAAGTATATTCACCACTAAGTAAAGATCGCTGCTTAAAAATACCACTAAAAAACTCTATAAAACAGTTTGGGCATAGTTCCTGTCTCACTTGTTGTAGTTCAAACCCCTCAGACTGCATGTTGGCCTCTGATGGACCCGACAAACTCAATCTACACTTCTAATATCATACTTTTAGAAGTGTCTTTGGACCTGATTCAACAAAAGTCATAAGCAAACTAACACAGAGTCCTGAGCTCTTCCTAGTTACTTACTAGTTCAGAGGTAACTCACAGATGTCCAATGGATCTATTTGATGTCTTAAAATAACTACACAAATACACATTTCATGTCTTCAGCTTTATTGTCCTTGCACAGAGTAACGAAATGCAGTTTTCATCCGACCAGAAAGAGAAGTAAAGTGCATGAGGATTCAGTAAATGCACTCAACAGAACCACGGGGTCGTCGTGTATAAATGTGAAATGTGCATAAATATCTTTAGAGCACATGAAGCCACAGGGACTTCACATGTTCCTCTGAATGTTCATTCTCTCGCCTGCAGAGCGGTACAGTCTGTTCTGAGCAGACGTGCCAGGTTTCTAATAAACGCTCACAGTGTGTGTGTGTGGGGGGGGGGGGGGGGGTGTGTTTGTGTAGCTTTGATGTGCAGTAATCTGAGAGGAGGGGGGTTCTGATTGGTTAATGGAGGTGTGGGACAGCTCAGAGGCTCATTGGGGGTTTCACGCTTCACTTGTTTACTTGTGTGTTTCTTAAGGGATTCACTCGGCTCATTTTCATTTCGTCTCCTGATTCCCGAGCGCTGCTTTAATATCACAACGCTGCGTATTCAGAACATGCAGCGACTTCAAATCACTGTTTGTTTTGTGTCTTTAAAGGTTCCTACAAACACAAGGTCAACTTAAATAATGTGCATTTCAAAAAGAGGGAAACTAAAAGGTACCATGGGGTCGGATTAGAGTTTTCCAAAGGGGGGTTCGTTTAGCACGAAACACTTTAAATAACTAATAAGTTAAACAAGAAAGTAGAAAGAAAGTGAGGTCAAAGAAAACTATTGCTGCTAAAAAGTGAGCAACGATTGAGTCAGAGCTCAACATGTCAGATGTGTGTATCTCACACGGCTCTGTGACTTTAATCCATGTCTCTTTGTTGTTCATGAGTGTTTTTAAATGCCATTTTACAATATGTTTCTTAATGTCTTTCATTTCTGTAAAGCACTTTGAACTGCCTTGTGTTGAAAGGTGTATAAATAAACGTGCTTTGCCTTACAGGAGAATTTGTGATATGAACTTATATCTTATCTCCTGCAGCTTCTCCAGCTCAGCTTCTCCTGCAGCTTCTCCTGCAGCTTCTCCTGCAGCTTCTCCAGCTCAGCTTCCCTCACTTTACCAACGTTCACTTTAAAGACACAGCTGTACGGTTTCTCATTAAAGTGCAGACGAGCAACAGGAAGTCAAAGACACGAGCATCCTAACTATTTCTGTTCAGGAAACCATAAAATCTCCCACATGGCTCATAAAAGTCCACTCTCTGTTACATCCTGACGGTGCAGTCTGCTGTTACTTTAAGAGAGGAAAGAGTCAAGTGGCTTCCTTGTTTGTTCTTCATTTCATTAGACGGTCTTCGTGCACTAATGAAAAAACCCACAGAGTTGAATTAAAGGGCAAAGAGAATGCAGACACAATGGAAACGGAAATGCATTGTCATGTAATCTAATTAGCATCTGAATAAAAAATCACTCGTGTTTTCTGAGGTTTTTGCAAAATCTGCAGCTGGAGTTTATTAGATTACTTTGAATTAGATTTACAGGAAGGACGCAGAGCAATATCTAATCTCTCCATTAAGTCGTATTACATTTCTCTAAATAACTGATTTTGTTTTGTCATTTCTGCAGGAGGACACAGATCACAACTACTACACGTCAAAAACATACACCCCGTCAGACCCAATGAGCAAGGACCTGTGGGTAGATGTGGACCAGATGCAAAAAGACAAAGTGAAGATCCACGGGATTCTGTCCAACACACACCGACAAGCAGCGGTGAGTCAACACACACACGATTCTCTTTAAAGAGTCCTCTCCTGCTGATGTTCAGGTGTATATCAGTATGTAGTGTCTCTACTTTAAAGAGTCCTCTCCTGCTGATGTTCAGGTGTATATCAGTATGTAGTGTCTCTACTTTAAAGAGTCCTCTCCTGCTGATGCTCAGGTGTATATCAGTATGTAGTGTCTCTACTTTAAAGAGTCCTCTCCTGCTGATGTTCAGGTGTATATCAGTATGTAGTGTCTCTACTTTAAAGAGTCCTCTCCTGCTGATGTTCAGGTGTATATCAGTATGTAGTGTCTCTACTTTAAAGAGTCCTCTCCTGCTGATGTTCAGGTGTATATCAGTATGTAGTGTCTCTACTTTAAAGAGTCCTCTCCTGCTGATGTTCAGCTGTATATCAGTATGTAGTGTCTCTACTTTAAAGAGTCCTCTCCTGCTGATGTTCAGGTGTATATCAGTATGTAGTGTCTCTACGTTAAAGAGTCCTCTCCTGCTGATGTTCAGGTGTATATCAGTATGTAGAGTCTCTACTTTAAAGAGTCCTCTTCTGCTGATGTTCAGCTGTATATCAGTATGTAGTGTCTCTACTTTAAAGAGTCCTCTCCTGCTGATGTTCAGGTGTATATCAGTATGTAGTGTCTCTACGTTAAAGAGTCCTCTCCTGCTGATGTTCAGGTGTATATCAGTATGTAGTGTCTCTACTTTAAAGAGTCCTCTCCTGCTGATGTTCAGGTGTATATCAGTATGTAGTGTCTCTACTTTAAAAAGTCCTCTCCTGCTGATGTTCAGGTGTATATCAGTATGTAGTGTCTCTACTTTAAAGAGTCCTCTCCTGCTGATGTTCAGGTGTATATCAGCATGTAGTGTCTCTACTTTAAAGAGTCCTCTCCTGCTGATGTTCAGGTGTATATCAGTATGTAGTGTCTCTACTTTAAAGAGTCCTCTCCTACTGATGTTCAGGTGTATATCAGTATGTAGTGTCTCTACTTTAAAGAGTTCTCTCCTGCTGATGTTCAGGTGTATATCAGTATGTAGAGTCTCCATGCTTTAATGTTAAAAAGTGAACTGAAAATAGTGCTTTATGTATATATGTGTCACTAAAGTTCTATAATATTGCAGTTAGAACAAAAGTCAGCAGAAAGATATAATATAGTGAGTTTTCTCTAGCATTAAACCCAGGGCAATAAGGATTTAAACTGTTGAAACTCTGCAGTGAAGTCTTAAAGCTCTCCTCAATCCTCCTCTGCAGAAAAAGGTGACCTGTGTGAGGCGCATACTGATGAGGTCACAGTAAAGTGACCGCAGAGACCACAGCATGGCAGGCTTTAAAGAAAGAGAAAGACAGCAGGGGAACAATAGCTGGAGAGGAGCGAGTCCATCATTAGTATTCAGAGCTGTAGCTCCACTCAGGTAGCAACACTGAGAGGAAGCTACTCTCTGTGAGGAGAGGCTTTATCATTCAGTAAAAAGCTAATGTTGGGCTATAAAGGAACTACAGCACGGTCACATGACTTCACGTCACCACCGCTAAGCTAAAGGAGGCTAAAGTTGGGCTATAAAGGAACTACAGCACGGTCACATGACTTCACGTCACCACCGCTAAGCTAAAGGTGGCTAATGTTGGGCTATAAAGGAACTACAGCACGGTCACATGATTTCACGTCACCACCGCTAAGCTAAAGGTGGCTAATGTTGGGCTATAAAGGTACTACAGCACGGTCACATGACTTCACGTCTCCACCGCTAAGCTAAAGGTGGCTAATGTTGGGCTATAAAGGAACTACAGCACGGTCACATGACTTCACGTCACCACCGCTAAGCTAAAGGAGGCTAATGTTGGGCTATAAAGGAACTACAGCACGGTCACATGACTTCACGTCACCACCGCTAAGCTAACGGAGGCTAATGTTGGGTTATAAAGGAACTACAGCACGGTCACATGACTTCACGTCACCACCGCTAAGCTAAAGGTGGCTAATGTTGGGCTATAAAGGTACTACAGCACGGTCACATGACTTCACGTCACCACCGCTAAGCTAAAGGTGGCTAATGTTGGGCTATAAAGGAACTACAGCACGGTCACATGACTTCACGTCACCACCGCTAAGCTAAAGGAGGCTAATGTTGGGCTATAAAGGAACTACAGTACGGTCACATGACTTCACGTCACCACCGCTAAGCTAAAGGTGGCTAATGTTGGGCTATAAAGGAACTACAGCACGGTCACATGACTTCACGTCACCACCGCTAAGCTAAAGGTGGCTAATGTTGGGCTATAAAGGTACTACAGCACGGTCACATGACTTCACGTCTCCACCGCTAACCTAAAGGTGGCTAATGTTGGGCTATAAAGGAACTACAGCACGGTCACATGACTTCACGTCACCACCGCTAAGCTAAAGGAGGCTAATGTTGGGTTATAAAGGAACTACAGCACGGTCACATGACTTCACGTCACCACCGCTAAGCTAAAGGTGGCTAATGTTGGGCTATAAAGGAACTACAGCACGGTCACATGACTTCACGTCACCACCGCTAAGCTAAAGGTGGCTAATGTTGGGCTATAAAGGAACTACAGCACGGTCACATGACTTCACGTCACCACCGCTAAGCTAAAGGTGGCTAATGTTGGGCTATAAAGGAACTACAGCACAGTCACATGACTTCACGTCACCACCGCTAAGCTAAAGGTGGCTAATGTTGGGCTATAAAGGTACTACAGCACGGTCACATGACTTCACGTCTCCACCGCTAAGCTAAAGGTGGCTAATGTTGGGCTATAAAGGAACTACAGCACGGTCACATGACTTCACGTCACCACCGCTAAGCTAAAGGAGGCTAATGTTGGGTTATAAAGGAACTACAGCACGGTCACATGACTTCACGTCACCACCGCTAAGCTAAAGGTGGCTAATGTTGGGCTATAAAGGAACTACAGCACTGTCACATGACTTCAAGTCACCACCTCTAAGCTAAAGGCGGCTAATGTTGGGCTATAAAGGAACTACAGCACGGTCACATGACTTCACGTCACCACCGCTAAGCTAAAGGAGGCTAATGTTGGGCTATAAAGGAACTACAGCACGGTCACATGACTTCACGTCACCACCGCTAAGCTAAAGGAGGCTAATGTTGGGCTATAAAGGAACTACAGCACTGTCACATGACTTCAAGTCACCACCTCTAAGCTAAAGGCGGCTAATGTTGGGCTATAAAGGAACTACAGCACGGTCACATGACTTCACGTCACCACCGCTAAGCTAAAGGAGGCTAATGTTGGGCTATAAAGGAACTACAGCACGGTCACATGACTTCACGTCACCACCGCTAAGCTAAAGGAGGCTAATGTTGGGCTATAAAGGAACTACAGCACGGTCACATGACTTCACGTCACCGCCGCTAAGCTAAAGGAGGCTAATGTTGGGCTATAAAGGAACTACAGCACGGTCACATGACTTCACGTCACCACCGCTAAGCTAAAGGCGGCTAATGTTGGGCGTGATGACGTTTAGTCGTCTCATTTAGACACTTGTTAGCAACCGCTTTGTTTAAATCCACCAGTGGGGAATCTACTGTCGTATTTTAAAATCTCTTCAGCCTGTGTTAACCTCAGACCTCATTTATATGTTTACTCAGTACTCTCTCTCTGCATCACATTAGCTGGCAGCGCTACGATTTAGCATTAAAGCATGAATGCGTACTCTATCATTAGTGGTGACATGTTAAAGACATTTTGTTTTATTTAGAAAAACGTCATGATTTTATAGCGTTCTTTTATTACGTGTTAATTGCCATCAGCAGAATGGCTTTCCACATGTAACCAAACTCTGTCCCGCTATAAAAAGGGCTTTAAAATGCCTTAGAGAAACATAATTTATCTTTTCTGTATTTCCACACGCTCATAAACCTTTCATATTCACATTTCCTTTCTTTTGTTTTATAACTATCCCTCTTTTTGTCGTAGGTAGCAGAAATGGGCTCCCATAAAACATAGATTTATAATGTAAAAGTGTATTTATTGCCATTAGACATCCCATTATTGCACGAGTCCTCATTAATCCACATCAAGGTCATTTACTGTTCAGCACAGATGAGCTCTGTTTGCTCCTTTCTCCTGTGTTTCCTCTGATCTAAATCCTCTGGTTGTTTTATAAGATGAAGACTCTGATCCTCCTCTTCCTCTTCCTCTTTTCTCCCTCACAGAGAGTCAACCTGTCCTTCGATTTCCCCTTTTATGGACACTTTCTGCGTGAAATCACCGTGGCAACTGGTGGTAAGTTTTCTCTCATTGGTGGTTATTGGATATATATGCTGTGTTTGCTTCACTTTCAACCAGCTTACAGATGTCCCGCCCCTTAGCCTATCAAATCAAATCAAATCAAACACCTATTTGTATAGCCCAATATCACAAAACACGTTTGTCTCAGTGTTACAGAGTAAAAACAACCACATTGTATATGATGGAGTTACAGCAATGTGTTGGAGCGCTATCCAATAGCAGCGGGAGTGTACCGTAGTGATGTCACCATGTTCCTCTCCTCTCTAGTAAAGTCTAATCCCCTCATTCTGTTCTTCTACATATCATATTCTATTCACATGTATATAGACTTCTTGCACTATTTTTTATTATTGTATTTTATTATATATGTTGCCTTGTTGGAGGAGCTCAGGTCAGAAGAGTTTCATTGCCATCTCACCACTGTAGCTTTGTGCATGTGATGATAAAACCTTTGAGCATTGAGAAATAGCAGCGCGAGTGTACCGTAGTGATGTCAGTATGTTCCTCTCCTCTCTAGTCAATTCTAAACCCCTCATCTTACCCATTGACGGGGGGAAAATGTCACGTTGTTGATACTGCGAGACACAGCTTTTTATTTCTTCATGACTCCAGTTCGAACGCCGCTCTGAGGCTTTGGACTCTGATGTGATAATCGCTGGTCGGGGTGTTGTGGTTTCACCGCCAAGACTCAAGTGGAAAATTGCTTTGCACACTCTGGCAAACACGTCTGCTGTGACACACACACACACACACACACACACACACACACACACACACACACACACACACACACACACACACACACACACACACACACACACACACACACACACACACACACACACACACACACACACACACACACACACACACACACACACACACACACACCTCCTGATACCTCCTTATCCATGTCTATCAGGGTGTGTTGGCAGCATGTCTCCAGTTTCCAGTCCAAACTCATCCGTCTGGTTTCTCTTCCAGTTAAAAGTTCTCAGAGCGGTTTGTTTTTCTGTCTCCCAGTCTCTCCTGGAGTTTAGAGCCGTTGATGTTTTTACACAAGGCTCGGCGGTGTGTTTTTGTTCTGCGGTTTGTGCCAGACAAGCCTTTAAAACTTCATCATAGGAGACATTTAAAGAAATAACTCATGTGTAGTCGTTCCTAGGCTTTGGGAGTAATGGATTACAAGTAACGAGTAATTAGGATACAAAAAAAGAAAGGAATAGTTACATAAAAAAGATCAGATTACTGGTACATTTCTTTAATTTGGGGACTACTAGCAGGATTACAGTGTTACTAAAGAAGAGCTTATTGTGTTTCCTGTAAAAGGATCACATGTTACTCCTTGTGTTGCAAAGGAATAACCAATCTCTGCATTTTCTGACACAAGTAGAAGCTAGACTAAAACGCCACAACAAGCATTTTAGCTTAGTTCCCTTTAGTGTCTGTCTGTCTGTCTTCTGCTGCTGTTAATCCTCCTTAGCAACAGTCTGTTCTCCTTAGCAACAGTGTGTTATCATGTATTAACCACATCTGAAATGTCCAATCAGAATTGAGTATTCAACGACACCTTCTGTGGAGTTTAAAACAAGTCAGAAAATCATCTCCAGAGCCTCGGAGGAGACGGGGGGTTTCCCTCAGTAAGACATATTTCTGATTGGTTACAGGCTCTTGTTTTGCATAACTCAGCAGTAAAACAATAACCTTTTAATTTGTCTGAAAACCTCGTAAAACCAAAACAAATGTGTGTGTGGTTCAGTCAGAGCAGCTGTGAGGCTCAGAGTAAATCCAAACAGACGGAGGAACTCGTCCAAACACAATATCTGATTCCCGCTCCTGTTATTCTTGGACATATAAACAGACCTCAGGAGGAATGATTCTGCTCCTGAAACCATTCCTCTGCTCTCCATCACCAGAGCTGGGAAGTATTGGAGTACAAATATTTAGTTACTGGTATCAGTACTTTATTTTTCTGACCACTTTTTACTTTCTACTTCTTACATGTTGAACACAAATACCTGTACTTTCTACTTCTTACATGTTGAACCCAAATACCTGTACTTTCTACTTCTTACATGTTGAACACAAATACCTGTACTTTCTACTTCTTACATTTTGAACACAATACCTGTACTTTCTACTTCTTACATTTTGAACACAAATACCTGTACTTTCTACTTCTTACATGTTGAACACAAATACCTGTACTTTCTACTTCTTACATGTTGAACACAAATACCTGTACTTTCTACTTCTTACATTTTGAACACAAATACCTGTACTTTCTACTTCTTACATGTTGAACACAAATACCTGTACTTTCTACTTCTTACATGTTGAACCCAAATACCTGTACTTTCTACTTCTTACATGTTGAACCCAAATACCTGTACTTTCTACTTCTTACATGTTGAACCCAAATACCTGTACTTTCTACTTCTTACATGTTGAACACAAATACCTGTACTTTCTACTTCTTACATGTTGAACACAAATACCTGTACTTTCTACTTCTTACATGTTGAACACAAATACCTGTACTTTCTACTTCTCACATTTCCCAAACAGGCTGGTTCCTTTAGTTTGAATGTGTGTCTGGTGGCGTGATCATTATTATTTAGAGTCATTGCGTGCCTATTGATTTGAACACGATCCGTGTATCCATCATTTCCTGGTCTTCTCTAAAGAAGAGGGACCAATGAAAACGTTGTC
Source organism: Trematomus bernacchii (assembly GCF_902827165.1). Taxonomy (NCBI): domain Eukaryota; kingdom Metazoa; phylum Chordata; class Actinopteri; order Perciformes; family Nototheniidae; genus Trematomus; species Trematomus bernacchii. The sequence continues at coordinate 110,011 of NW_022987743.1, forward strand.
ATGTTGCCGTTGTTCAGCATGGAAACATTCATTAGCTAACAATGACATTATTGTTCTATTAATATAAAGGGAGGTCAGGTACTCTTTAAAACAGCTGCTAGTTATGGGTACTTTTTACTGAAGTACATTTCAAAGCCTCTTTACTTTGACTTGAGTAAAGAAGTTTAGTGAGTACTTCTACTTTCACCAGAGTATGTTTAAACACGAGTATCTGTACTTCTACTTGAGTAAAGGATGTGTGTACTTTAACCATCTCTCTCCATTATCCCTGTGTATATGTTCCCCTCTCTTAGTCCTTAGTGACGGACATAATGGATGAATCGCCTCTGAGTCGAGCGCCTCACCTCTTTAGAGTATTTAAAGCTGTCTCATTTCCTCCACACTGTCAAATAAGTCTTTTATGTGGTTGTTTTTCAGGAGATTGCTGGTAGAAAGTGTTATTAAAGAGGCCCTATTGTGCTTGCTGGGGTGTGTTCCATTCCCTGTAGTGTGTTCTCTAGGTTTCTGTGCATGTCAATGGTCTGCAGAATACTCAAATCCCAACGTTTAGGCCCCTGAAAGTGAAAGAAAAGCAAAACAAAGCGATAAGAGCGTTCTGGAGTTGCATGTTGGGTAAATATGAGATGAGGAATGCATGGAGGCTGATATAAGTCTCTGCACAATCTGATAAGTGCATGAAGTTCACCTCACAGGTAGACTCAACAACTTTCCTCTCTACGTTCATCTACCGGGACACAACAGGCTTTTATCTGCTGCTCGGCAAACACACACTGCCTTCAAGTATTTCATTATGTTCGCTATATGCTTTAAATATGTCAGGAAGGCTGGTTCTGAGAGCAGGTTTTTATCTAAATGAAATGTCTGCTTTTGGGTTTTATGTTGCTGAGGGATGCAGAAATGTTTCTAGCTTGTTTGACTTAATGAGGAGGAATCATAATGTGGGAGTTTTTCAAATTGGCAGCATTACTGGATATGCAACTCGTCAGTTCTGTTCACTTACACGTAACATCCAAAGTGATAGATGTGTTTTATAGCCTCTGTTTGAGCAGACATGATCAGTGGATTTATGGCCCCGGCATCATTTAGACTTTTCCCTAAAAATCCTCTTTCCTCTCCGAGCAGGGTTTTCCCACTCTTTGCTTCAGGCAGCTTTTTATATCCTGTATTTCTGTTAAAACCTCTGCAACAAAGCACAGAGGAATGTCTGGTTTTGGGGGATATTCACTACGAAAGTGAGGTGAAGGACTTCTTAGTAGTTAAAAAAACATTCCCACATTGATTTAAGGGAGTAGTTAGAGTTTGGGGAACACACTGAGAACACTAACTTCTGCCACCGCTTAGTTTAGCTTAGCCTAGCTTAGATTAACACAGAAAACAGGGGAGATACAGCTCAAATATTTCCATTTGCAAATGTGTAATATATATGACATATTTCTTTTAAAAATCACATGAAAAAATGCTAACTTCTGCCACCACTTAGCTTAGCCTAGCCTAGTCTAGTCTAGCAACAGCCTAGCTTCGCCTAGCCTAGCATAGCCTAGTTTAGCCGAGTTTAGCCTAATTTTGCCTAGATTAGTTTAAGAAAAGAGCAGGCTATATTTATATATATTTTTTTTTTAATCACTTTAAACAAAAACGAACTTCTGCAACCACTTAGCTTACCTTAGCCTAGCTTAGCCTAGCTTAGCCTAGCTTAGCCTTGCTTAACACAGACAAAAGGGAAGATGGAGCTAAATAAAATATTTCAATTTTTTGATTTTTTGATATTCTTTTGTATACACTAGATCAGGGGTTTTCAAAGTCTGGGAAGGTGAGCCTCCCCTCAGAGAACATGAGAACAGCCGCGTCCCCCCTCCCAATTATTATTGCTATCATTATTATTATTATTATTGTTGTTGTTGCTATAATGCAGGGGTATTCAATTGCATTTCAAAGAGGTCCAGTAAGAGCAAATGTCATTAAATGCTCTGTTTTCGCTGTCTACCTTTCTCTTTTTTGAGCACGCCATTTGAAGTTACTCCAACTGTTTCTCTCTTCTTGTCTCGTCTCTGTGTGTTTGAATCTATCGTGCTGACTCACTGACTGCACCGATTTGAATGGCTGAGTAGCATCACCTCCTAAAAACATTAAAAAATAACTTTTTAAAACCTTTTTATCTTTATGGTTTTAAATATGTGTTTTAAACATTTTTTACATTTTCAACATCGTGGATGAATCCTTATATGCTCCCGGCAACACACTGAACATCAACTTTGCCTCCTTATTACACTCACCCCTACTTTAGTGCTGGGAACAATGAGTCTGCGTCTTTGATGCGCACATGCGGGTGATGCGGGGATCAGAGTCCTGCGGGGATCAGAGTCCTGCGGGGATCAGAGTCCTGCATTGGGTCGGTACCCGACGGGTGACCCGCAAAAAAAGTGATTCGCGGGTGGTAAGTTTCCTCAGACCTCTCCCCGCGGGACCGCGCATAATCATAACCTCTGCACC
>NW_022987743.1:117500-135000 GCF_902827165.1 Trematomus bernacchii
GAGAGATCAGTGAGAGATCAAGAGATCAGAAAGAGATCAGAGAGAGATCAGTGAGAGATCAAGAGATCAGTGAGAGATCAGTAAGAGATCAGTAAGAGATCAGAAAGAGATCAGAGAGAGATCAGTGAGAGATCAGAGAGAGATCAGTGAGAGATCAGTGAGAGATCAGTGAGATCAGAAAGAGATCAGAGAGAGATCAGAGAGAGATCAGAGAGAGATCAGTGAGAGATCAGAGAGAGATCGGAGAGAGATCGGTGAGAGATCGGAGAGAGATCGGAGAGAGATCGGAGAGAGATCGGAAAGAGATCGGAGAGAGATCAGAAAGAGATCAGAGAGAGATCAGAAAGAGATCAGAGAGAGATCAGAGAGAGATCAGTGAGAGATCAGTGAGAGATCAGAGAGAGATCAGAGAGAGATCAGAAAGAGATCAGAGAGAGATCAGAGAGAGATCAGTGAGAGATCAGTGAGAGATCAGAGAGAGATCAGAGAGAGATCAGAGAGAGATCAGTAAGAGATCAGAGAGAGATCAGAGAGAGATCAGTAAGAGATCAGTAAGAGATCAGTGAGAGATCAGAGAGAGATCAGAAAGAGATCAGAGAGAGATCAGAGAGAGATCAGTAAGAGATCAGAAAGAGATCAGAGAGAGATCAGAGAGAGATCAGAGAGAGATCAGTGAGAGATCAGTGAGAGATCAGAGAGAGATCAGTAAGAGATCAGAAAGAGATCAGAGAGATATCAGAGAGATATCAGAGAGAGATCAGAGAGAGATCAGTGAGAGATCAGAGAGAGATCAGAGAGAGATCAGTGAGAGATCAGAGAGAGATCAGAGAGAGATCAGAGAGAGATCAGAAAGAGATCAGAGAGAGATCAGTAAGAGATCAGAAAGAGATCAGAGAGAGATCAGAGAGAGATCAGAGAGAGATCAGAGAGAGATCAGAAAGAGATCAGAGAGAGATCAGAGAGAGATCAGAGAGAGATCAGAGAGAGATCAGAGAGAGATCAGTGAGAGATCAGAGAGAGATCAGAAAGAGATCAGAGAGAGATCAGAGAGAGATCAGTGAGAGATCAGAGAGAGATCAGAAAGAGATCAGAGAGAGATCAGAGAGAGATCAGTAAGAGATCAGAAAGAGATCAGAGAGAGATCAGAGAGAGATCAGAGAGAGATCAGAAAGAGATCAGAGAGATCAGAAAGGACCAAAGCAAAGGAACTCTGAACTTTTCTAACAATAAACAAACAAAAGCTTTTAGTGCAAAATGTCTAGAAAACAGAAAGATCTAGATTTATGGAATGAATCTTTCTAACCTCCTTCTTTAACTCTGATACCTGAGGCGTCTGTACTCCAGGTGATTTGTGACACGGGGGTTTCCCGTAGCTCAGACTGTGACGTAATAATGGATTAGTGGTGTAAACAAACCTTTATTGATCGGGCAAACAGCCAGACGACGAGCGCTCGATACGTCTAAAGTCCTCTCTTAATCAAACTGTCTGCTGATCGTCTGCCAGCTTTCTCTCAGTTATTCAGAGGGCTTTAAGGAGCATGCTGCTGTGTCTGTGTGGAACAACTGAACCAGGATCTGTCTGTGGGTCCATGTGGAACCCCTAAATGAGCATTGAGTATTTAGGAACATTTATTGATTGCTATTTTCTACATTACACCCATTTTACACATTAATGCACCCACATTACTCTGTTGTTACTCTGTTGTTACACCCCCTATTACACACACATGGCCTCACACACACATGGCCTCACACACACATGGCCACACACACACACACACACGCACACGCACACACACACACTAGTAGAGATGGTATTTGAAACGGAGGTTATCAAAGATTTCGTAATGAGACACTGCCTTCACCTCACCTGTGTGTGTGTGTGTGTGTGTGTGTGTGTGTGTGTGTGTGTGTGTGTGTGTGTGTGTGTGTGTGTGTGTGTGTGTGTGTGTGTGTGTGTGTGTGTGTGTGTGTGTGTGTGTGTGTGTGTGTGTGTGTGTGTGTGTGTGTGTGTGTGTGTGTGTGTGTGTGTGTGTGTGTGTTCTTCAGGTACTGCTCTGGTGGTTCAGTGGGATCACGTCCACCTGCAGGACAACTACAACCTGGGCAGCTTCACCTTCCAGGCGACGCTTCACAACACCGGCAGGATCGTGTTCGCATACAAAGAGGTCAGAGGTCATTTATTTCTGTCTTTTTTTTATGTCATTTTTCTGTATTTTAGTATGTATTCTTTATTTTATCTGACACCATTTATCAGTCTAAAAGAATGAATTACGTTTTTATTTTTTACACCTTTACTACAAAAACGTTTTAAAACAAGTTCTAATGAAACCATCTTTTCCAGGCTTCAGCAATCCGTTGCATATCGCCTCGTATAGGAGTCAGTAATGGTAGATTTGTCAGAGCTGTCAGACGGATGTCTCTTTCAGACAGATCTCTGTGTTTCTGGTAATTGATTTCCTCCTCTTCTCTTTCAGGTTCCTGTCGACTTGTCCCTGATCAGTTCTGTCAATCATCCGGTGAAAGTGGGCCTATCGGACGCCTTCGTGGTGGTTCACAAGATCCAGCAGATCCCCAGTGAGTGCTTTAAAGAGTCCTCTCCTGATGATGTTCAGGTGTATATCAGTATGTAGTGTCTCTACTTTAAAGAGTCCTCTCCTGCTGATGTTCAGGTGTATATCAGTATGTAGTGTCTCTACTTTAAAGAGTCCTCTCCTGCTGATGTTCAGGTGTATATCAGTATGTAGTGTCTCTACTTTAAAGAGTCCTCTCCTGCTGATGTTCAGGTGTATATCAGTATGTAGTGTCTCTACTTTAAAGAGTCCTCTCTTGCTGATGTTCAGGTGTATATCAGTATGTAGTGTCTCTACTTTAAAGAGTCCTCTCCTGCTGATGTTCAGGTGTATATCAGTATGTAGTGTCTCTACTTTAAAGAGTCCTCTCCTGCTGATGTTCAGGTGTATATCAGTATGTAGTGTCTCTACTTTAAAGAGTCCTCTCCTGCTGATGTTCAGGTGTGAGACTTGTGTGTGAGACTTGTGTGTGAGACCTGTGTGTGAGACCTGTGTGTGAGACCTGTGTGTGAGACTTGTGTGTGAGACCTGTGTGTGAGACCTGTGTGTGTGAGACCTGTGTGTGAGACTTGTGTGTGAGACCTGTGTGTGAGACCTGTGTGTGTGAGACTTGTGTGTGAGACTTGTGTGTGAGACCTGTGTGTGTGAGACCTGTGTGTGAGACCTGTGTGTGAGACCTGTGTGTGAGACCTGTGTGTGAGACTTGTGTGTGAGACTTGTGTGTGAGACTTGTGTGTGAGACCTGTGTGTGTGAGACCTGTGTGTGAGACTTGTGTGTGAGACTTGTGTGTGAGACTTGTGTGTGAGACCTGTGTGTGAGACCTGTGTGTGAGACTTGTGTGTGAGACCTGTGTGTGAGACCTGTGTGTGAGACCTGTGTGTGTGAGACTTGTGTGTGAGACCTGTGTGTGAGACTTGTGTGTGAGACCTGTGTGTGAGACTTGTGTGTGAGACCTGTGTGTGAGACCTGTGTGTGAGACTTGTGTGTGAGACCTGTGTGTGAGACTTGTGTGTGAGACCTGTGTGTGAGACCTGTGTGTGAGACCTGTGTGTGAGACCTGTGTGTGAGACCTGTGTGTGAGACTTGTGTGTGAGACTTGTGTGTGAGACCTGTGTGTGAGACCTGTGTGTGAGACCTGTGTGTGAGACCTGTGTGTGAGACCTGTGTGTGAGACCTGTGTGTGAGACCTGTGTGTGAGACCTGTGTGTGAGACTTGTGTGTGAGACTTGTGTGTGAGACCTGTGTGTGAGACCTGTGTGTGTGAGACCTGTGTGTGAGACTTGTGTGTGAGACTTGTGTGTGAGACTTGTGTGTGAGACTTGTGTGTGAGACCTGTGTGTGAGACCTGTGTGTGAGACTTGTGTGTGAGACCTGTGTGTGAGACCTGTGTGTGTGAGACCTGTGTGTGAGACCTGTGTGTGAGACCTGTGTGTGAGACCTGTGTGTGAGACTTGTGTGTGAGACTTGTGTGTGAGACCTGTGTGTGAGACCTGTGTGTGAGACCTGTGTGTGAGACCTGTGTGTGAGACCTGTGTGTGAGACTTGTGTGTGAGACCTGTGTGTGAGACCTGTGTGTGAGACCTGTGTGTGAGACCTGTGTGTGAGACTTGTGTGTGAGACTTGTGTGTGAGACCTGTGTGTGAGACCTGTGTGTGTGAGACCTGTGTGTGAGACTTGTGTGTGAGACTTGTGTGTGAGACTTGTGTGTGAGACTTGTGTGTGAGACCTGTGTGTGAGACCTGTGTGTGAGACTTGTGTGTGAGACTTGTGTGTGAGACTTGTGTGTGAGACCTGTGTGTGAGACCTGTGTGTGAGACCTGTGTGTGAGACCTGTGTGTGAGACTTGTGTGTGAGACCTGTGTGTGAGACCTGTGTGTGAGACCTGTGTGTGTGAGACCTGTGTGTGAGACTTGTGTGTGAGACTTGTGTGTGAGACTTGTGTGTGAGACCTGTGTGTGAGACCTGTGTGTGAGACTTGTGTGTGAGACCTGTGTGTGAGACCTGTGTGTGAGACCTGTGTGTGAGACCTGTGTGTGAGACTTGTGTGTGAGACCTGTGTGTGAGACCTGTGTGTGTGAGACCTGTGTGTGAGACTTGTGTGTGAGACTTGTGTGTGAGACTTGTGTGTGAGACTTGTGTGTGAGACCTGTGTGTGAGACCTGTGTGTGAGACTTGTGTGTGAGACTTGTGTGTGAGACTTGTGTGTGAGACCTGTGTGTGAGACCTGTGTGTGAGACCTGTGTGTGAGACCTGTGTGTGAGACCTGTGTGTGAGACCTGTGTGTGAGACAGCGTTCTCGGCTAAAAGACTCATGGAGGAGATGTCGGGGTCTTCTTTGTCGACCTGAAGGAAGCCTTGATGAATGAAAGGAGCAGCCATGTTCCTGTAAAACTCTTTAAACTACACCACAGATACTCCTAGCTAACGCCTAGCTCGTCCGTTAGCCAGTGATCTTACGTTGTCCGTGATGAGAGGAGGAAGTGGGGTCGGCTTGTATCTGATTCTCTCCATAGATCTGGACCTAGCTCTCCTCCTTCCTCTCTTTCAGTTTACCCAGCATCCTCTGTTTCCTTCTCCAGATTTCACCCGTTGCTCCGAACCACCATGCTAGCCGGCTTTAGCACGATTAGCTTCTCCCTGTTATTAATAAGGCAGCCGTGGAGATGCTGCAGAACAGAGAAACAATGGACACAGCTTAGTAAGTAGGATCAGATAAGAACGCTACACGTTGAACACAGACTGAAAACATTCATCTCTCTGGACTGATAGCATTGAGAGCGTTTATTAATCCCAGGTTTTAACATGTGCTTGAACCTGATCTGTTAATTACTCCGCCGGCCACATTACTCCTGAGTCACATGTCTTATTTAAGCTTTTCTAATCTAGGGCAGAGCAGCAGAGAGTTGATAAATGTCTGTGAGGTAACGAGTCACTGAAGTGAGTTAGAGCTCCTCTTCAGGGTGCAGCCTGCAGCCCGGTAACAAGGAGCTGGGGTAACCAACATCTCCATGACAACGAGTATTCCCATCATCCATCTCCTGTTAGAGCATCAGGACGCTTGCTGTCTGCACGGACGGATCATGAGACCTTTGTACTGACAGGTCCTGCCCTGTAGCTTCAGATATGGACACGCACTGTGCAGACATCAGCTGCTTGTTGCTCAACAGGAACACAAAGGCGTGTTTATCTCAGCTGCTGCAGGAGACTGTAAGGACTGCTCTGAACAAGTGATGAAACAGACGTTTAAAGGGTTTGGTTTCTGTGATTAAGAAATGTGAGGAATGGATTAAACGGTGTCTGCTGCAACAATAGCTGGGAATTAAAACCAGAGCCAACGACCAACCTGAGTGCCAAACCCAGCGGACCATTTCAAACTGAAGAAATGATGCCTAGTGTTTGGAAATATGATATGGCTGGATTTGTCTGCATTGGTCGATCAGAAGACAACCCAAAGGTACATTTACCAAAGTGTTTAATCCATTACAGTGAGAGCCAGTTACTTACTATACGTGTCAGTATCATAAACGACTGATTTGGAAGTGGTTCTGGGGGATGTTGAGGAGGATGCTGAATCCATTTCTGACCTTTTCAGGATCATAAATGTCAGGTTTAACCCGAGAGTGGATCTGTTCTCTCTGTGGGCGGATGTTTGACTAACATGAGTAGTGTTGGACCATTTGATACAGAGAGCACCAGATTAACATTATTATCTCTAACGTGGAGAATTGTCTTTCCAATAAATAAGCATTCTGTCCAATCCAAATGATCCGGAGTCCCCTTCATCTTCAACATCCACCATATATTCATCAGAATCAGTCCACGGAGAGAACACATGGCCACTTTCTGGTTTAAACTGTATTTCTGTACCCTGAACATGTCAGAAATGTCCTGAAATAATCCCAAATCTCATGGAGAAATCCCATTAGCTTTTTGTGGAGGCAAACCAGGGAGATGCTACCTTTGGTCCACACACCTGCACCTTTCAATGAGAGGAAAGAAACCCATATTTCTGATATAAGGACATCTTAAAACGGGTTGAATAAGACTTTTGTTTCTGTTCTGTTGGGTCTAAATTCATGGTTTCCTTCCACACCAGAGACTGTACAATCTACCCCAACTTCAATAGCTTCATGACGGGCAGATGACCTCCATGTGACCTCTATCGAGTCATTAGTGCAAAGATAATCCCTTCACTAGAGGGAGCTTTTACTCTCAGGGTGCTGCCTCTCATTTGGTGCTTTGATCAGACGTCTGGTGTGTAATGGAAGCAACATCCAGTCACATGAGAAGAACAACACACACAGGTTTAATCCACCGAGGAGAGAAAGGGAGAGGGGCAAGTTCAGTTGAATGGTTTTAAAGGGTCCCTATTCTGCTGTTTGGGGGGGTTCCCCTTCCCTTCACTTCACTGTGTTCGATAAGTTTCTGTGTGTGTAAAGGGTCTGAAAAGCATGGAAACATCACAGGAGAGCCACTATGCTGATACACACCTGAACATCTGCAGCATGTGTCCTCTTTAAAACAACTGTCTGATCATCTGTATTGAATTTCAATTCCGTAGCTCATTGGTCGAGCAAACACAAGCATCTCGGTGACTTCACCTTTACTCTCTCACTCCTGCAGAGAAAGGCCCCAGAAAAACCCAACGTGGTTTAGATTACACTCAGAGTTACTCTCAGATCTGTTTAGGCATGATACCGTCAACATGGAGAGCAGAGCAGGGTGGAATAAAATGCAGAACGTATGAATATTCAACCGTAAAAAGTCAAGACAGACAAGAAAATGGTGTGACAGAAACCATCCTCTCTGACTCTAACTCATATGTATTTGATGCCTCTCTATAGCGGTGCAGATGTGTGGAATAGTAAGAGCCCTTTTTACTGAAGCCATTTTGAGTTATAGAAAGCGATGATATGTCCAATCAATCCCTCCGTCTCCCCAGCTGATGACTTGCTGCTACAGATAATAGGAAGGCAGCTCTTTTCCTCACGGTCTGATTTGTATCGTCTCTCGGGGGAAATTGCTACCGTCTCCAGATAGTGGGCTGACGTCTGAGTGAAGAAGAGCGCCCTCCTCTCTTTCTTTAGGGCCCAGTTTGTTACCTCTGTTTCTCTTTCTCCCTCCTCTAATATAGACGTCAGAAGGAGGACGATCTACGAGTATCATCGCGTGGAGCTGACGAAGACGAAGATCACCAACTTCACCGCCGTGGAAATGATGCCTCTAGCCAGTAAGGAGGCTTTATTGAAACAGACGTTCTGTGTGCCCACTTCTCTATTACATTTCCAGCATGTATTGTCCTGAGTTAAACCCATTTTAAATGATTTCAGGTGTCAAATAATATCTATGAACAACTTTATAAGCCGTTAGTGTTAATAAATAGATTCCTTAGTATCTGAACCCCGAACATGTTGAGTACCCTAAAGTGTTATGATAGAAATGTATAGAGGGGGTCTCCAGCACATAGAAACTGCCGGATGCTAACCTGCATACTGTATGTTGGGTGATTAGTACAATTTGCGTTAATTAGCATTAATTAGCATTATAGCATGTGGACAATAGGTGAGGCCGATTTGGACAGTTTCTCAGTGGTTTGGGCGTTATTGGGGATGCTGAATCCATTTCTGAAATTATCAGGATAAAAGAATTGCAGTTTGAACCAGAAAGTAGCCATACAGTATTTGTACTCTATGTGGACTGATTTTGACTAACATGAGTAGTGGTGTGACCAGATGAACATTATTATCTCTACTGTGGACAATTATTCTTCAAATAAATAAGCAATCTGTCCATTTCAAATGATCCAGAGTCCCCTAAATCTTCCAAATTGACCCATAATTAATCAAAATCCTCCAACTGAGAGTACAGATATGGCCTCTTTCTGGTGAAAACTGTCATATTTGACCCTGAAAATGTCAGAAATTGACTCAACATTCTCAATAACCCCCAAAACCACTCAGAAACTATCCAAATCAGCCAAGCCATTGTTTAACTAGTGTCTGAATTGTGCACATTTCCCAACATATGCAGGTTATCATCCGGCAGTTTCTATGTGTTAGGAACCCCTACTATACATTTCTATCATAAAACTTTAGGGTATTCAACATTTCAGCGTTCACAACAGGACTCTGTGATCTGCAAATAACGTCATTTGTGGATGAGAGCGTTTGTTTCCCAGCATATTGATCGTGTGACCTGTTTCCTCTCCCCTCTCCAGCCTGTCTGCAGTTCACCAGCTGCGGAGAATGCATTTCCTCTCAGATCAACTTCAACTGCAGCTGGTGCCATCGCCTCAACAGGTGGGGCTGGTTTTTAGAGTCAAAAGCACCATTAAAGTGGGGTTGGAGCACCCTATTGAAATCCAGAGGGGAACCATGATCACTCAGAAAAAGACTCTCACATTTCAGAGCCTAAACATGTTGGGAAAGGTGGAAACCTGGTGAGAATGTATTTAGATTAGGATTAGCACGGGGCAACATGGCTCAACAGCGCCACCTAGATCAAAGCCCCTTTATATGTATGTTTTTGAGATGTTTAAGTTCCTATAATGGTTTGAGTGAGAAACGCCGATCAGAGTGTCTCAACATCCAAGATATGTCTTTAAATGTCTTTCTCAGTGCAAACCCCGAAAAGATCCACTTGATCTGAAACTGAGAGAAAAGCATTGATTCTCCATTTTAGCACAAATCAGTTCTCTGAAGAGTTGGTTATTCTTCTGTGGATTTCCTAATTGCTCCAGGGCACACAGAACCTTTGACCTTCTGGAGGGATAGCCCACACCATCAGAACATCAGAACAACAGAACATCAGAACATCAGAACAACAGAACAACAGAACATCAGAACATCAGAACAACAGAACATCAGAACATCAGAACAACAGAACAACAGAACATCAGAACATCAGAACATCAGAACATCAGAACAACAGAACAACAGAACATCAGAACATCAGAACAACAGAACATCAGAACATCAGAACATCAGAACAACAGAACATCAGAACAACAGAACAACAGAACATCAGAACATCAGAACATCAGAACAACAGAACAACAGAACAACAGAACATCAGAACATCAGAACATCAGAACATCAGAACAACAGAACAACAGAACAACAGAACAACAGAACATCAGAACATCAGAACATCAGAACATCAGAACATCCAGCTGTCAGGATGTTCTCGGGGAAACGCCAACACTTCTTTAGCTGCTCAAATATGATCTTTGCTTTGAAGTGCTCTGCAGGGAGGAGGAGATGAGGAGCTGAGGTTGACTGAACAGGTGTGAGCTGAATACATGTTGAACTGAATGAGACGCTATCAGACGGCTTTATGGAGAATAAAGCCGCTCTGTGGCTCCCAGGTGTGTCTCATACTGACCAAGTGGAGTCACTCTGATATCAAAAGGGAAAATGGGATGAATTTGAACTATTTCTACACGTTTCCTGCATTAAAGAGGCCCTACAGTATTCAGCTTTTTAGGATGTGTTCTGGTTTGAGTGCATGTAAATGGTCCGCAAACCCTAAAATCCCTGTTTTCACCTCCTGGAAATCCACATAAATAAATCAGCAAGTGTTTTATGACTGATTCATGTAATATATCTTGCAAAAATGTCTAAAATGCGGAGATTTTAAGTTTTTCTCTGACATATTTAGGATTTTAAGGGCGTTTATCACTGTTTTCTAGCAAAACCATTAAAGGAACTTAAACATCTCGAACACAAACACATGTTTCAGCCTCCTTTAAGTGAGATATGCTGCTTTTCTCTGTTTTATACCATATTAAAATGGATATCTTTGGACATTTAAAGACAAGATCATTAAAGCACGCCAACAAGTCACAGCAGAGGCCGACATGTCACAGCAGAGACCGACATGTCACAGCAGAGACCGACATGTCACAGCAGAGGCCGACATGTCACAGCAGAGACCGACATGTCACAGCAGAGGCCGACATGTCACAGCAGAGACCGACATGTCAAAGCAGAGGCCAACATGTCACAGCAGAGGCCAACATGTCACAGCCGACATGTCACAGCAGACATGTCACAGCAGAGGCCAACATGTCACAGCAGAGGCCGACATGTCACAGCCGACATGTCACAGCAGACATGTCACAGCAGAGGCACACATGTCACAGCAGAGGCCGACATGTCACAGCAGAGGCCGACATGTCACAGTAGAGGCCGACATGTCACAGCAGAGGCCGACATGTCACAGCAGAGGCACACATGTCACAGTAGAGGCCGACATGTCACAGCAGAGGCCGACATGTCACAGTAGAGGCCGACATGTCACAGTAGAGGCCGACATGTCACAGCAGAGGCCGACATGTCACAGCAGAGGCACACATGTCACAGTAGAGGCCGACATGTCACAGTAGAGGCCGACATGTCACAGTAGAGGCCGACATGTCACAGCAGAGGCCGACATGTCACAGCAGAGGCACACATGTCACAGTAGAGGCCGACATGTCACAGTAGAGGCCGACATGTCACAGCAGAGGCACACATGTCACAGTAGAGGCCGACATGTCACAGCAGAGGCCGACATGTCACAGCAGAGGCACACATGTCACAGTAGAGGCCGACATGTCACAGCAGAGGCACACATGTCACAGTAGAGGCCGACATGTCACAGCAGAGGCCGACATGTCACAGCAGAGGCCGACATGTCACAGCAGAGGCCGACAGGTCCGCAGAGGCACCATGTCACAGCTAGAGGCCGACATTCACAGTAGAGTCCAACATGTCACAGTAGAGGCCGACATGTCACAGTAGAGGCCAACATGTCACAGCAGAGGCCGACATGTCACAGTAGAGGCCGACATGTCACAGCAGAGGCACACATGTCACAGTAGAGGCCGACATGTCACAGCAGAGGCCGACATGTCACAGCAGAGGCCGACATGTCACAGCAGAGGCCGACATGTCACAGCAGAGGCACACATGTCACAGTAGAGGCCGACATGTCACAGTAGAGGCCGACATGTCACAGCAGAGGCCGACATGTCACAGTAGAGGCCGACATGTCACAGTAGAGGCCAACATGTCACAGTAGAGGCCGACATGTCACAGCAGAGGCCGACATGTCACAGCAGAGGCCGACATGTCACAGCAGAGGCACACATGTCACAGCAGAGGCACACATGTCACAGCAGAGGCCGACATGTCACAGTAGAGGCCGACATGTCACAGCAGAGGCCGACATGTCACAGCAGAGGCACACATGTCACAGTAGAGGCCGACATGTCACAGTAGAGGCCGACATGTCACAGCAGAGGCACACATGTCACAGTAGAGGCCGACATGTCACAGCAGAGGCCGACATGTCACAGCAGAGGCCGACATGTCACAGCAGAGGCCGACATGTCACAGCAGAGGCACACATGTCACAGTAGAGGCCGACATGTCACAGTAGAGGCCGACATGTCACAGCAGAGGCCGACATGTCACAGCAGAGGCCGACATGTCACAGCAGAGGCCGACATGTCACAGCAGAGGCCGACATGTCACAGCAGAGGCCGACATGTCACAGCAGAAGCCGACATGTCACAGCAGAGGCCGACATGTCACAGCAGAGGCCGACATGTCACAGCAGAGGCCGACATGTCACAGCAGAGGCCGACATGTCACAGTAGAGGCCGACATGTCACAGCAGAGGCCGACATGTCACAGCAGAGGCCGACATGTCACAGTAGAGGCACACATGTCACAGCAGAGGCACACATGTCACAGCAGAGGCACACATGTCACAGCAGAGGCCAACATGTCACAGCAGAGGCCGACATGTCACAGCAGAGGCACACATGTCACAGCAGAGGCCAACATGTCACAGCAGAGGCACACATGTCACAGCAGAGGCCGACATGTCACAGCAGAGGCACACATGTCACAGCAGAGGCCAACATGTCACAGCAGAGGCCGACATGTCACAGCAGAGGCACACATGTCACAGCAGAGGCCGACATGTCACAGCAGAGGCACACATGTCACAGCAGAGGCCGACATGTCACAGCAGAGGCCAACATGTCACAGCAGAGGCACACATGTCACAGCAGAGGCACACATGTCACAGCAGAGGCCGACATGTCACAGCAGAGGCACACATGTCACAGCAGAGGCACACATGTCACAGCAGAGGCACACATGTCACAGCAGAGGCACACACTGCTCATATTAAACCTTAGAAATGAGCAGAAAATGCTCTTTCAGAGACGAGCTAACCAACAGTATGTCCACATGTTTCCCCCTCAGCGACATCATGGAGAGACGCTGCATGCTTTGAGCACTGATCTCATTAAGCTGCATTTTAATTAGCTTCCTCGCTGTGTTAATGTCTCCCTCTTTGTATCCTGCACTTCCTTTGAAGCACGCTTTAAAGCAGGCGCTAATTAAAACCAGGGGGTTAATGAGAGGCGCTGAGAGAACGACCCGATGAGCTGAGAGGTTCTGACGAGGTCACAGGATGTTGACTTTCTCAAAAATACTGAAATAAATCTGCATCCGGTAACTTTTAGTGTTCAGACAGAGGTTTGTTTAGTCAAAGGCAACATCTGAAGGGCATTGTAACGCAGCTCAGAGACAATACATGGCTTTTAAGGAGGAAGGTATAGTCTGCAGATAGATAATAACTCTGGTTATCTGACTTGGTCTCTGGTAAACTGACTTGGTATCTGGTTATCTGACTTGGTCTCTGGTTAACTGACTTGGTCTCTTGTTAACTGACTTGGTCTCTGCTTAACTGACTTGGTCTCTGGTTAACTGACTTGGTCTCTGGTTATCTGACTTGGTGTCTTGTTAACTGACTTGGTCTCTGGTTATCTGACTTGGTCTCTGGTTATCTGACTTGGTCTCTGGTTATCTGACTTGGTCTCTGGTTAACTGACTTGGTCTCTTGTTAACTGACTTGGTCTCTGCTTAACTGACTTGGTCTCTGGTTAACTGACTTGGTCTCTGGTTATCTGACTTGGTCTCTGGTTATCTGACTTGGTCTCTTGTTAACTGACTTGGTCTCTGCTTAACTGACTTGGTCTCTTGTTAACTGACTTGGTCTCTGCTTAACTGACTTGGTCTCTGGTTAACTGACTTGGTCTCTGGTTATCTGACTTGGTGTCTTGTTAACTGACTTGGTCTCTGGTTATCTGACTTGGTCTCTGGTTAACTGACTTGGTCTCTTGTTAACTGACTTGGTCTCTGCTTAACTGACTTGGTCTCTGGTTATCTGACTTGGTCTCTTGTTAACTGACTTGGTCTCTGCTTAACTGACTTGGTCTCTGGTTAACTGACTTGGTCTCTGGTTATCTGACTTGGTCTCTTGTTAACTGACTTGGTCTCTGGTTAACTGACTTGGTCTCTTGTTAACTGACTTGGTCTCTGGTTATCTGACTTGGTCTCTTGTTAACTGACTTGGTCTCTGGTTAACTGACTTGGTCTCTTGTTAACTGACTTGGTCTCTGGTTATCTGACTTGGTCTCTGGTTAACTGACTTGGTCTCTGGTTATCTGACTTGGTCTCTGGTTATCTGACTTGGTCTCTGGTTATCTGACTTGGTCTCTGGTTATCTGACTTGGTCTCTTGTTAACTGACTTGGTCTCTGCTTAACTGACTTGGTCTCTGGTTATCTGACTTGGTCTCTGGTTAACTGACTTGGTCTCTGGTTATCTGACTTGGTCTCTTGTTAACTGACTTGGTCTCTGGTTATCTGACTTGGTCTCTGGTTAACTGACTTGGTCTCTGGTTAACTGACTTGGTATCTGGTTATCTGACTTGGTCTCTGGTTATCTGACTTGGTCTCTGGTTAACTGACTTGGTCTCTGGTTAACTGACTTGGTCTCTGGTTATCTGACTTGGTCTCTGGTTATCTGACTTGGTCTCTGGTTATCTGACTTGGTCTCTGGTTAACTGACTTGGTCTCTGGTTATCTGACTTGG
The DNA here is from genome assembly GCF_902827165.1 of Trematomus bernacchii. Lineage (NCBI taxonomy): Eukaryota > Metazoa > Chordata > Actinopteri > Perciformes > Nototheniidae > Trematomus > Trematomus bernacchii. The sequence continues at coordinate 132,010 of NW_022987743.1, forward strand.
TCTCTTGTTAACTGACTTTGTCTCTGGTTATCTGACTTGGTCTCTTGTTAACTGACTTGGTCTTTGGTTAACTGACTTTGTCTCTGGTTAACTGACTTGGTCTCCGGTTATCTGACTTGGTCTCTGGTTAACTGACTTGGTCTCTGGTTATCTGAATTGGTCTCTGGTTAACTAGTTATTATAAAGTGTCCTCATGAGCTTTTCATAGCAGAGCATCTACACCACAAGACTCTACAGAGTTATTAAAATGTCCTCAGATCAGAGGACGTTTTGAGCCAGAAGTGGGAGAAGTATTGGCGCTAAATAAGGTGAATATTAAGCTTCTTCTATATGACTAAATATGTGTCTCGTCTCCCCTCAGATGCTCCAGTGGATTTGACCGCCATCGGCAGGACTGGGTGGACAACAGCTGTCCAGATGAGGTGAGATACAGCAGATAAAGCTAATGAAATATAATAATCGAACAGTAAGCAGTGTGTTGGAGCTAACTCACATCACATCTCTTCTCACAGACTAAGGACAAGCTGTGTGACATCATGGACACCACCCATCTCTACCCCTTCACCACCTCCACCTCCTCCAGAACTACAGCCAGGATCAGAGAGGTGACTGGGGGGGAGACAGGCTCCACCACCCAATCACCAACCAGCGTTCCCACTGAAGGTAACTATTGGGAAGATAGTGAATGTCCTCCTCCAATATGAGAGTAACATGATAACAAAGGTATCCCACCTGTAGCTGTGAACATGACAGGATGTCTGATTACCTAGAAGAGCATCAGGACTGTTTGAGGCATATGATAGCTATGTGATTAACATGATGATTCAGCCTCTATGGAGATAGACATATGACAAGCATGCTCATTTCTGACGTGGAGCTAATCTGAAGTAAACATTGAATACTGCTTTCTATTCCTCCATCTTGTGACTGTGTAACTCCCTCTCTTGGATATCAGCATGTGAAGGACACTGTTCAGGAACTACTTGATGCTCTGTATGTGATGACTACTTCCATTCTGGAGAGGATCACAGATACATGGATCCTGAGATTGAAGCTCAAGCCGGGGACGAGGGATTATTAACATTTTGAAGTATTCAGAAAAGTCCGAATTTTGAGATTTTGAGAAAAAGTCAGAATTTTAAGAAAAAGTCAGATTTGTAAGATTTGGGGGAAAAAAATCTGAATTTTTAGATTTTCAGAAAAAAAGCCAACAAATGCTCTGTATGAGATGACTACTTCCATTCTTGAGAGGATAATAAATACGTGGATCCTGAGATTGAAGCTCAAGCCGTGTGTAAAAGCTTCAACTGAAGAACAAAGCGAGTCTTGTCCAAACTGAACATGTTTACTTTATATTAATATAACAGTTCCCAACAAGAAGGGTAGAAGACGGGGAGAGAGCATGCTTAAATATATAGCTGTCCACTTATAACAGAAAATGCATCCAGATGGGAGGCATCAGCTGTGTTTGTCCCAACTTCCTCAGGATGAATTAGATCCAGCGACACCGACCCGTGATCATCCATCTTTCTTATTCCTTGTCTGGATCTGTGATTCTCCTCCCGTCTCGTCCTCTTTAACGGTTTCTCAGCGTGATTACGGAGCGTTAGCTTTCAGCGTTTCACCAATGTACCTTTTTCTGTAGGCTGAGTTTAATGTGGAATTAGATTGAGCGCCGGCTTTTGTCACAGTAAGTGGAAAGTGACTCGACAATGATTTGGGAGTTTAGTGGAGTCGGCACGCTCTGATCCAGATATTGATTTTTATTAGACCTTGTTTTATTACCTGGATCTCATCTTTTATATTTGATGGCTCTTTCTAGCGGGTGAAAAAGGGACTATCTGACGTTATATTACTGTTAGACAGTCCAAAAGAGGGTGGAGCTTTCTTACGTTTAGTCAAATATATCCCATCATTCCACACAAAGCCCTCGCTTGGCGATATATTCCTGTAAGGCTAAAATAAACATGTCTTAATGTCTATTTTTAACGCTGATCCCTTTTACTGTTTACTTCCTGTGTATTAAATTGACCGGAACTTATTTCTGCGGTTTGATATCGCTGCACACAGTCCTCCCTTACCAATGGTCTGTTCTCCTTAGCAATGGTCTGTTCTCCTTAGTAACAGTCTGTTCTCCTTAGTAACGGTCTGTTCTCCTTAGCGACAGCCTTAGCGACAGTCTGTTCTCCTTAGCAACGGTCTGTTATCCTTAGTAACGGTCTGTTCTGCCTAGCAACGGTCTGTTCTTCTTAGCAACGGTCAGTTTTCCATAGCAACGGTCTGTTCTTCTTAGCAGCGGTCTGTTCTACTTAGCAATGGCCTGTTCTCCTTAGTAACGGTCTGTTCTCCCTAGCAACGGTCTGTTCTCCTTAGCAACGGGTCTGTTCTCCTTAGCAGCGGTCTGTTCTCCCTAGCAACGGTCTGTTCTCCTTAGCGACGGTCTGTTCTCCTTAGCAACGGTCTGTTCTCCTTAGCAACGGTCTGCTAGCGGAAAATAACAGACCTCTGGAATGTCCAGATTGACCAGCATTGAGTATTCAACTAACCTGTGCTATAGTGAAGTAAATAAAGGAAATAGGGGTATTTTTATGTACTTTTTATATAAATAACACTAAAACTGGACGTGTACAGTGGATAAGGATTGAACAAAAGATGGATTTATAAAAGAATCGTCTTTCTGCTGCTTTGAGGTTAACCCGGAGCATAAATCAGAATAGTGCTCAGACTATATCATGTAAATGCTCTTTGAACGGCAAGAAAAAAGGCCAAGGTGTCCTCTAACGTTTGTTTACTTCCATCACTGTTTATTACTTACTGTTGTCTCCAGAGACGTTAGAGTTACGACTCGGCTGGTTTTATTGTGCCAAGGTTCACTTTATTCCCTTTTTGACACTTCTCACAAACAGAAATCCTTCATTTTCCCATAAAGGGAGACTTTTACAGCAGAAAGGAGGAGAGCTACGTACGTATTAAATAAAACAAGTAAAGACA
>NW_022987743.1:140000-152500 GCF_902827165.1 Trematomus bernacchii
GTCAGATCAGTGCTGAGGGACGCCCCCCCCCCCTCTCAGGATCTGAGAACAAAGACTCGTTCAGTCTGGAAGAACAGCCGGAAGTGAAACCTGAAACTGATCCCAGACCAGTGTGATGAACTGGGAACATGGGAGGGAATGGGGGAGGGGGGGGAGGGGCAGGTATTGTATAGACTGGACACTGTATGGTGGAGGGGAGCAGGGTGATGAATTATACAAAATATATTTTCAGAGATTTCAACCTGGTGGGGTTTGACTGTTTAGGCCTTTGTATTTCCATCCTTTCCCTTCATCGTGTTGTTTTCACAGAGGGAGGGGCACAGCAGGAGACGTGATGAATGGACTGTTCCACTGCAGAGAGAGGGATCAGTGGGACTGGGTTCATTTTAGTGGAAGATGGGGTTTTTTTTCTCAATGGGTGATGGGCACACTCTTTTCTACGGAGGAGGACAAGGGCCACACATCTGAGAAGGATTCTGAGAAATGTCAGAATATGTTGGAATTCTGAGAAAAAGTCCGAAAAAAGGCGGAATTGTACGAGACAAAAAAAAGTGTATTCTGAAGGCAGAAAGGAAGTTGGAATTTTGAGAAAAAAATTCTGATAAAAGTTGGAATTCTGCAGAGAACCAAATAGAAATTCGGAATTCTATGAACATTTTTTGAAATTCTGAGAAAGATGGTTGAAAAGAAACACGTGGCCCGAATCCTCCTCCGTACTTTTCCCCACATCATGGATACCATTTCTATTTTTTACTTTTTGCTGTTTCCTTCTCATCACTGCCGTCGCCATTTTGTCCCCGGCTAGAGTTTGCACTTTTTTTTTTCATTTCTTCATGTGGTTCTAATGCAAAAAGACAAGACAGGCGCTTGTGAGTGTGTGAATGCTGAGTGTATTTTCTAGAGTGTGTGTTCTGCGAGTGTGTGACTTTAAAGAAGAAGACAGTGGACATCCACCTGCTTTATGGGTGAGTATTTTTGAGCGGGCTCTGCACAGGTTTCTGATTCATCTGAAGAACAGAAAACACACTGGTTTGGAGTTTTTGGGGTATTTTCCAGTGTGTTCCAACAACATCACATTAATGTAAATACCGAGGCCAAAACATCAGATTCAGGAACTCATGTCGGACAGCAGTACAGAACTTTTTTATGTTTTATCAGTGGCCTTTCTTTCTCTACTTTTTTACTTAAATGTGATTCCCATCATCAACACACGGACGTTCAGATCTACTGTTCAACTATCGTAAAACCAATGATTGTAGACTTAGAACCTGGACTTCTACTGAAAAATAAAGCGTGCAATATTAGCCTACACCCGTTTGGTTTGACACTGTAAATACAATTTTATTTTATATAAACACCTTGTCATCACATTAAGACCAAAGACTAATCAGCATCTTGTTTTCAGATATTTACCTCAAGGCTTTCGTGAGAAAAACCATCAAAAAAACTTTTTTCAACTGTTTTTGTTTACGGTTAAACATTAGCGATGATGATTTGACAGCTAACAGTTCATTCATTAATATTAAAGACATTAAAATAACATTTGCACCCGATAACACCAGCTCCTTGCCTCCTCCTTCTTCCCCAAATCTAGGGTTAGCATCTAGAAACTACCATCAATTTGCGCCACTGTACGCTACAAAAAATTACCATATTTACGTAGGCTACGAACTCGGGTTTAGACACATTTTTGTGACAAACAGACAACAGAGTGGTGCAGGAATGAGTCCTAAAACCTAGCAATGAGTCAGCATTTTAGCGCTTCTTGTTCCCTGGGCTGGCAGTCAATGGCTTTCTGAATGTGTTTTTGGTTGTGAGACTGAAATAAGAGATTTTAAGGTAACGGCGGTTGCTAACAAGAGTCTAAACGTCATCAAGCCCAACGTTAGCCACCTTTAGCTTAGCGGTGGATACGCGAATATATATAAAAAATACGTCCTTCCTGCACCACTCTACTTCTCAAAACTGTCGTGAAGTTTTCAAGTCGACTTTAACGTCTGAAATTAAACATTAAAAACCACAATGTCGTTGGCTAATCTGCATGTTTGAAAAGATAAGTGGGCGGACACAAAGGGGGCGGAGCTTAGCTAACTGACACCTTCCATTTAAACACAATCTAACCAATCATCATGCACAAAAACCAAATCAATGACTTTCTGGCTGTTTTTTTTTTTTACAAACTGCTGCTTTTCAAACCCTCTTTTTTTTATGACGACTCATAACTCCTTTCCGTGGCGCTGTTTGAAAACAGGAGGGGGGAGAATATATATCACGACAAAGGGTTAGGGTCTAACATCTGCTTATTGAACACCACCTGAAACTCAGAGTGTTTTATAACCGCTGTCAGAGGGAAAAGAGCAGATTTGTTCGCTTTAAAACACGTCAGCACAAAACCCAGAAAGGTCTTTATCTGCTTCTCCGGTCCGGACACTTTCACCCCTTCCTACTTTATTTTTGATGACGATAAACAGGTGTTTTTGAGACAGGTGACCTATCATGAGACTCCAAATCACTCCGTATCATATCCGTCTGTAATTCCTGTAACTACTGTTGTTTTGATTACATTTGAAATAATAAACAATGTTGTTAAAATCAGAAATCACTCGAGCATCACTTGGCTCTATTCTGCACAAATCCTGCAATACGAGGAGGAACCATTTCATGCATGCGTTTGAACGCTTTATGCATTATTTACCTGCTGTAATTAAGATGCAAATGCATGCCAGAAAAGTACATTTAAATCAGATGAGGACAGATTGTTCCCCACAGCTTCCTGCAGACACTTTGCTTTTTTAACAGCGTCCTTTTAGACTTGAAATCATCTGAAAGAGAGCGAGACAGAGATGAATGTTTTCAGATAGCAGTTATTTAGGAGATAACAACACGACAACAGAGAGGAGCGAAAGAGGCGAGAAAGAGGGAATATTATCGACCGTTTAGAAGCATGAAAAGGTGTGTGTGTGTGTGTGTGTGTGTGTGTGTGTGTGTGTGTGTGTGTGTGTGTGTGTGTGTGTGTGTGTGTGTGTGTGTGTGCGCGTGTGTGTTTGTGTGTGTGTGTGTGATCTGAAACACAGGTCAATAGCTCCCATATCAACTTATTGAATATATTAAATATATATATTGTATATTATATTAATATATTGCTGCTGTAAACCATAGACTGTAAACAGGTATATGAAGGTGTAAACATGTCCATCACCTGAGAGCTGAGGCTCTGCTGCCATCTAGTGTCGACTAAAGGTAACTGCTCTTCATAAAGGAGCTCATAGTCAATTAGTCCATTAATCAATTAGCTGGGAACTGTTTTAAAGGTTTATTCATTATTTTTTTTAAAGCTTAATATTCCCTAGTTCCCAAGTATGCTTTAATTGTTGGCTAATTAAAATAATTTGAATAAAATATAATATATTTTTATAAATTGGTGGTGATTTAAAATAAATAAAACTGTTTAAAAAATACATTTAAAAATGAAAAATAATATATATTTGTATTGTTGGTGATTTAAAATAAATTAATAATTAATAAAACATTTAAAAAATAAATGTTAAAATATATTGCTTTACTGTTGGTTAATACACTAAAATAATAATTATACAAATAAATAAATACAAATTAAATTGCATTTTTTTAAACAAAATTACTAAGAAATTAATGGATAATAAAGAACACGTTAAGCTTTATATATATATATATGTGTCAGTGCAGGTGTTTAAAATCCCCCGTTGAAGAAAGAGTCGTCACTTATTCAACGAACAGGAACCAACAGTTTGGTCAAAAAACATATTTATTTGGACCGAAAAGAAGAACGTTTCACAACACAGTGCATTTGAGCAGATCTACTGGGACACATCAGCTGTTCTCTGACCCCTTTAAAACAATGCAGAGACATCAGTGAGGAACAGCCCTCTGACTCACACCTGAGGCTCCAGGAACAGCCCTCTGACTCACACCTGAGGCTCCAGGAACAGCCCTCTGACTCACACCTGAGGCTCCAGGAACAGCCCTCTGACTCACACCTGAGGCTCCAGGAACAGCCCTCTGACTCACACCTGAGGCTCCAGGAACAGCCCTCTGACTCACACCTGAGGCTCCAGGAACAGCCCTCTGACTCACACCTGAGGCTCCAGCATCTGCTCTCTCTTTAAATACATTCATGCTGTGTGTGTGTGTGTGTGTGTGTGTGTGTACAGCATTCCTACGATAACAAGCGGTTCAGTCATTTGATTTTAAAGAGTTCCTATCATGCTTTAATGTCCAAAAAGCTCTTTATTTTTGCCTGTTTTCACCCTCTGTCTGAAACCAGAGCCCTTTACATGCAGAATAATGCCTCTTTAGATCCTGGATTTCAGGAGCTTATTGCATTTAAAAGATATGTCAGTGAGAAAGGGTTCAGATTTAATGGTGAGAGACATTTCAAAAAGTCATTTCAAACCAGTACCTGATTCACACCACGTTAACTAAAGCTGCACTAGAACACAAATACAGAGTTCAATTGACAGTTAAATTGGTTTTTAGGCCGGTTTGAAGCAGAGCGATGAGTTCAGGGCGTGACTCAGTTAGTCTGGATTAAAGTCAAACGAATCACCAGATGTTCCTGAAACTAGTGGTGTGTGTGTGTGTGTGTGTGTGTGTGTGTGTGTGTGTGTGTGTGTGTGTGTGTGTGTGTGTGTGTGTGTGTGTGTGTGTGTGTGTAGCACTAACATGAGGTGATGAGAGACTGGAGTGTGTCCACAGCAGCTGACTCTACATAACAAAGAGTAGGAGTCTCAGTGTCTGCATAGTCTGTTACAACACCCGTTTTATTACCATTTTATCCCCAAAAAAAACCTAAAACCCGATGAGTTTTCTGTAAAATAAAAGTTGTTTAGATGAGGCTGCTTCCAACTTCTATCTTCAAATCAGTTTGTAGATGAATTCATGGATCATTTGGTCGATGAAATGTCATTTAAATGCAAAAAATAAGGGTAAAATCACCATTAATCTGTATTTACGCCACAATGGACCTCTGGAAATTTCTCATCTTGTCAAATTAGGACCAAAAACCCAAACATATTTAGTTTTTAACACAAAATCCTGCAAAAATAGATACATTTAGAAGCTTCAACAAGTCATTTTTGACACTTTTAACATTAAAAAGTCTAATCACCTCCCTCTGCTCCCACACAGCTATGAACATGCTACAGATGCATTTAAGTAATAATCAATAATCAATAACCGGCGTTCTAAGCACGAGAAAAGCATTTACAGTTTGGTCACAACAAACAGGAATCAGTTACAGAACATATCACATTATTGACCTTAGTAACAGTCGAGTAGTGCAGTGTGAAGGATGCAGTCTGAAGGATGCACTTTGAAGGATGCACTCTGAAGGATGCACTTTGAAGGATGCACGTTGAAGGATGGAGTCTGTAACGTTTAAATAACACCCTCTTTAGGAGAGCATGAAACAAAAGGCCTCGTCGTCACAGCGAAGAACAATAAACGAATAAACAGTCAAATGTCAGATTTAAAAAAATAAATTAAAACCGTCCCACTGTTTTTACTCTCAGTGAAATCTCTGTTTCTCCTCCAATCAGAAGCAGCTTCAGAGCGTCAGAGCGATCCGATTGGTCCGCCATCGGAGACGTTAATCTGGAATCAAACAAAGGGGTTATTAAATACAGATCTATTTGAGAGGACATATTATGAAAAATTTAGTGTCTCCTCTGGGACATGTCTCCACTGGGACATGTCTCCACTGGGACACGTCTCCTCTGGGACATGTCTCCTCTGGGACACGTCTCCTCTGGGACACGTCTCCACTGGGACACGTCTCCACTGGGACACGTCTCCTCAAACTGAAATAAAGAGCTGGACATGAACGCGTGGAGACATGTCCCAGAGGAGACATGTCTCCTCTGGGACATGTCTCCACTGGGACATGTCTCCACGCGTTCATGTCCAGCTCTTTATTTCAGTTTGAGTTCCTATAATGGCTTTGAGTGAGAAACATCGATTACACTTTCTCCAAATCCAAGATATGTCTCTAAGTGTCTTGTTTTGTCAACTTTACACCCCAAAAATATCGTCTTTAAATTTGATAGAAATGAGAGAAAAGCTCCACATTTTAGAGACAAAAAAAACGCATTTTCTGACATTTTTGCAATTAATCATTTATCAAAATAGTAGATTATAATTATGTGGATCCTCTAATTGTTGCAGGGCATTAGGAAGGTTTTTACACAGGGATTTGAGCCTCTGCAGACCATTGACATGCACTAAAACCTACACTAAAACCAATGGAAGAAGACATAGAAAGGTTAAAGTGCTCACTGGCCCGCGGCTCCACCTCCATGGTTTTGGACAGACTCAGCGATGAGCTCTGTTTGGGTCTCGCTCCCAGCTCTCTTCCCTCTCTGTTCTGGTTCTGGTTCTCCTCCTTCTTCTTCTCCTCTTTCACCTCCTCCTCCTCTTCCTCCTTCACATGGTAGAACCCCCCCTCCTCCGCAACCATCTTCTCCACCCTCTCCAGCAGCCTTCCCACCTGAGGGTGCTCTCCGAACTCACAGTTATTGATCACAAAGTACCTCCTGTGGCACTTCTCCAGGACCCACTGCAGGTCCTTCCCCTCCCTCCGGATGTACCTCTCGATGGAGATGTTCCTCAGGACCTCGGCCCAGGTGAACACCACGATGGTGTGCCTCCACACGCGCTCTCCGAACAGACTCACGTGCTCCTCGATGCGCTGGCGGTCCACTTCGGTGAACATGCCGACGGGGATGGCGAGCAGGAAGGCGTGAGGGCCGGGGGGGCAGAGAGACGCTCCTCTCACCAGCTCCTGCTTGTAGGAAGGAGGCGTGTCCTGAGCAGAGAACCATCCGGGAGTATCCACCACCGTCACCTGCCGCTCCAACACCTGCAGAGTCATGGGGTCACTTCACATTCTCACTGGGAGCATCCGTACTTCAGTAACAGTAGAAATACTCAGGTCTTGTACTTGAGTAAAAGTAGAAGTATCTTGTAGTAAAAGTAGCTCCAACATTGCGTTATTTGAATTTGGGTTAACTTTCAATTCACTTTTTTGTACAGTTTGAGTGGGGGGTAACATTACATTCAAGATTCCATGACACCAAGAAATTAATTGGCAACAACATTTAACTTAAATTAGATAGTACCAATTAATACTTCCTCCAACACCTGGTAGATTGTACTGTGTAAAAGTAGAAGTGCTCAGACCTGAGTACTTCCCCTTGTACTCAGACCTGAGTAAAAGTAGGAGTACTCAGACCTGACAGCAGATATCAGTACCTCCGTCTCTCTCTTCACGCAGAACTCGGCGGCTCGCTCCAGGTGAAACTCCTCCTTCCCCAGGATGGTGTTTCCTGTCAGGCTTTTCCCCGGCCACCTCCACCCGAGGACCACCAGACGGAGCTCAGGCAGACGAGCCGGCGTCACCACTGCCTGTCGGGACTTCTCCTCTGATCCAGGAGCATCTGTGGAAACATCAGATCAGATAAGACTTTATTTATCCTGAAGGAAATGGTTGGGTTACAGAAATACGATAAACACAGCAGCGTGATGAGCAAACTGTGCACGAGCAGAGACAAGAGCAGAGACACGAGCAGAGACAAGAGCAGAGAGCAGAGACAAGAGCAGAGACAAGAGCAGAGACTAGAGCAGAGACACGAGCAGAGACACGAGCAGAGACAAGAGCAGAGACAAGAGCAGAGACAAGAGCAGAGACAAGAGCATTTACATATCTACAGGAGACACAGAAATATCATTATCATTATAATTAGGACATTTTACTGCAGTCAGAGGTGGAAGAAGTACTCAGACCTTGTACTTGAGTAAAAGTAGAAGTACTCAGATCTTGTACTTGAGTAAAAGTAGAAGTACTCAGATCTTGTACTTGAGTAAAAGTAGAAGTACTCAGATCGTGTACTTGAGTAAAAGTAGAAGTACCCAGATCTTGTACTTGAGTAAAAGTAGAAGTACTCAGATCTTGTTCTTGAGTAAAAGTAGAAGTACTCAGATCTTATACTTGAGTAAAAGTAGAAGTACTCAGATCGTGTACTTGAGTGAAAGTAGAAGTACTCAGATGTTGTACTTGAGTAAAAGTAGAAGTACTCAGATCTTATACTTGAGTAAAAGTAGAAGTACTCAGATCGTGTACTTGAGTGAAAGTAGAAGTACTCAGATATTGTTCTTGAGTAAAAGTAGAAGTACCCAGATCTTGTACTTGAGTAAAAGTAGAAGTACTCAGATCTTGTTCTTGAGTAAAAGTAGAAGTACTCAGATCTTATACTTGAGTAAAAGTAGAAGTACTCAGATCGTGTACTTGAGTGAAAGTAGAAGTACTCAGATGTTGTACTTGAGTAAAAGTAGAAGTACTCAGATCTTATACTTGAGTAAAAGTAGAAGTACTCAGATCGTGTACTTGAGTGTAAAGTAGAAGTACTCAGATATTGTTCTTGAGTAAAAGTAGAAGTACTCAGATTTTGTACTTGAGCAAAAGTAGAAGTACTCAGATCTTGTACTTAGTAAAAGTAGATGTACTCAGATCTTGTACTTGAGTAAAAGTAGAAGTACTCAGGTCTTGTACTTGAGTAAAAGTAGAAGTACTCAGATCTTATACTTGAGTAAAAGTAGAAGTACTCAGATCGTGTACTTGAGTAAAAGTAGAAGTACTCAGATCTTGTACTTGAGTAAAAGTAGAAGTACTCAGATCTAGTACTTGAGTAAAAGTAGAAGTACTCAGATCTAGTACTTGAGTAAAAGTAGAAGTACTCAGATTTTGTACTTGAGCAAAAGTAGAAGTACTCAGATCTTGTACTTAGTAAAAGTAGATGTACTCAGATCTTGTACTTGAGTAAAAGTAGAAGTACTCAGATCTTGTACTTGAGTAAAAGTAGAAGTACTCAGATCGTGTACTTGAGTGAAAGTAGAAGTACTCAGATGTTGTACTTGAGTAAAAGTAGAAGTACTCAGATCTTGTACTTGAGTAAAAGTAGAAGTACTCAGATCTTGTACTTGAGTAAAAGTAGAAGTACTCAGATATTGTTCTTGAGTAAAAGTAGAAGTACTCAGATTTTGTACTTGAAGTAGAAGTACTCAGGTCTTGTACTTGAGTAAAAGTAGAAGTACCAGAGTGTAGGAATACGCTGTTTCAGTAAAAGTCCTGCATTCAAAATGTTCCTCAAGTGAAAGTATAAAAGTATTCTCATCAAAATATAGTGAAAGTAGCGACAGTAAAAGTAGTCATTGTGCAGATTGGTCCATTTCAGAATAATATATATGATATGTTTTATAATGATTGATCATGAAAGTGTTCTCAAAGCTGGTAAAGGTGCAGCTAGTTTGAATGACTTTGTATACTGCAGGGTAGCTTGTGGATTTACTCCAGGTGGAACTCAAGTCTGATTTAACACTTGGTTATATTTCACATCATTCATCCAGATCTGTGAAGTAACTAAAGGTATTAAATACATGTAGTGGAGGAAAAGTACACAGTTTACCTCTGAACTGTAGTGGAGTAGAAATACACAATTAGCATACAATGGAAACACTTAAGTAAAGTATAAGTACATCTAAATTATACTTAAGTACTTGAGTATATGTACTTAGTTACTGTATTAAACTGTTATAAAATAGTTATCACTTCATGTAGATGTTGTGTCTTTGTTTATTGTTTTAAGTGTAAACAGTTGAACTTAATGCTAACTTTAACAGCTAGGGAAACTCCCTTTATTATATGACACGTACTTAATAAATTAAAGTTATATTAATGAGTTTTAAAGTCTCACCTTCTGTCTGAGGTTTCCTACTCGCTTCCATGCTCTGTTTCTATCAGAAAAAGAGGTTTAATTAATGTTTAATTTGGTTTAAATCCGGAGAAAAGAGACTTCCTCCTTTAAAGCTAACAGGATGATAAAGCTAACCGGAACGTAAACACGTAGCTTCCGCTTATGTCTTTCAAAATAAAAGCATTGTAACGCTAACCGTGATGTTAACACGCGGCTTCTGGTTAGGTCTTTCAAAATAAAAGTTTAAAAATGAAAATATAGATTATAAAGTGGATTTAAATGTCTAAAATATATGCAGAGGTGTAATGTAGAGTACTGTACTAAAATGTAGGTACTTTACTTGAGTATGTTCACATTATATTATCAAAGAAAACACTATTAGATAAAGGGCATGCACAAAATATTAAGAATTAAATTAGATTAAATGCAGATTTTAGTTAATACAAATTATAAATCAAGATATATTATCATATTTTATTATAGGCTAAGATACCCAAATAATCCCACATTTACCAAGTACAACATAGAAGTGAAGAACACAATGCACCAATAATTTGATTAAAATGACAAAATATCTGGTGTTTAAATCAAATTAAAGTGTATTTATATAACCCAATATCACAAAACAACTCAGTGGGCTTTACAGAAACAAACAACATTGTAAACAACAACATTAAACATTTTTCATTACATCTTTCAAACCTTTAATTAACCAGGTGAATCCCATTGAGATCATCGATCTCTTTTTCAAGGGAGACCTGCTGCAAGTAGGTTCCACATGAAACATAAAACAATACAGGACATCATATTTACAGGGCTACATTTACAGACCTATCGACATTTACAAGTACCAACAGTATCAAGTATCATAGCATCTATCCGAGCTTTAAAAACATGCAGTGGAACCAAATTGCTCAGTTTCCATTCTTTTTGCAGACTGTTCCAAGTCAGAGGAGCTGCGCACATAAAAGCTTTCGTCCCTAAGTCAGTCCTTGGCACATGTAACAAGACCACATCATGTGATCTCAGGCAGTAGCGACCTGCAACTCTGTGAGATCAGAGAGCAGATGTAAGTTGGGAGTTTACCCAGCATGGCTTTGTAGATGAACGTGTACCAGTGACTGAGCCTCCCTACAGTGAGTGAAGGCAGACCTGCTCTGTACAGGGTTCAGTGATGAGAGAGTGCTTTACAGTTAGTCACACATCTCAGTGCACTGTGACACGCGGCATCTAACTTGATCAGGTAATGGGCAGGTGCATTCATATAGACCAGATCACCATAGTCCAGCACAGGTCAAAAGGTCACAGAGACTAGCCTTTCTTAAAATGAATTAAGTTACAAGAAAAGACAATAAAACATAAAATAAACTCCCATAAGAAGTAGGAACAAGGTCTTGGAAATAGTTTAAATCACAAATGGAAAGTAGATTTTTCACGGTTACATACAGTAGTGCATTAAAATGTGTACATAAGTAAACAAGTATTAGCATCAACATATACTTTAAAGTACCAAAGGTTAGAGCTGGTTTCTGATTATTCCCCATGTACCCTGTAAAGAAAGTAAATCAGAGAAGACTTTAAGAGATTAGTTTATTGATCCAAGCAGTTTATTTACAACATTAATGCAAAAATCAGACTTTATTTACAGTTAAAAACAACAGTCGTTTCCTCATACCTTCATTTTTAATTAAGTACTTCTTGTACGTGCTGTAAAACAACAACAACAACAACAGCTAGGAGGATAAACACATCTAAACTACCCTCTGTTAATCCTTCACTTATCCTCGATAGATATCACCTGTAAAGTGGCTTCAATATAACACTCTTCATTTCCCCTTAATAATTAAAAGCTAAAAGAGAGAGAGGTAACGTGATTAAGTCGCCCACGATGCCAGCGTCCGCATGTCGTCCTCGTCCTCAACTCTCTTCTTAGTGGCTGCAAAGAGGAGGAAAAGTAATCAGGTTATTATGGGATAGTTATCAGGGTCAATCAGCTGTTCTTCTTGATCTTATTCTGCATCAACTCGGTCACTGACAACATTTAGCCGACCGTATGTCATCATTTCTGACGTGGATATAGTTTACTTATAGTTTACTTCTCCTGCACTACTTCATAATAATTCCTTATATTTATTATAGCGCTTTTTCCATGACCCAAAGCGCTTTACAGATACACATTACAAATATCAGACATACATGTAATGGTCATGTACTGTTGACAATACCCACAGGAGCACATTCAGGTGAAGTGTCCCGAGGACACAACGGCTTTACAGACCCCTTGATCTGATGAGCAATGCACAGCCCACTGCGCCACACCGCCCATCTTCACACCTCAAAGTCATCGAGGCGCTTTACAAGTACACACTAGACCTGGTGCTAGACTCCTGGTGCTAGACTCCTGGTGCTAGACTCCTGGCGCTAGACTCCTGGCGCTAGACTCCTGGCGCTAGACTCCTGGCGCTAGACTCCCGGCACTAGACTCCCGGCACTAGACTCCCGGCACTAGACTCCCGGCACTAGACTCCCGGCACTAGACTCCCGGCACTAGACTCCCGGCACTAGACTCCCGGTACTCGACTCCTACTACTCGACTCCTACTACTCGACTCCTGGTGCTAGATTACTGGTACTAGACTCCTGGTGCTAGACTCCTGGTGCTAGACTCCTGGTGCTAGACTCCTACTGCTAGACTCCTGGTGCTAGACTCCTACTG
>NW_022987743.1:157500-172500 GCF_902827165.1 Trematomus bernacchii
AAAAAGATTTAAAAGTTTTTATTTATTGTCAGAAAATGATTATAAAAAACTCCTTATTAAATATAAAGGGGTACATTATTACTCTTACACTATTCAAAATAAGGTAAATAAATATAAATCTGTCGTAGTGGGTGAAACTCGGTCACGTGGTTTCAACACACTTTTCACACCTGAGTGACGTCATGACACCTGACAGAGCGGGTACAATAAAAAAAAGTTTCTAACGTTTTATTTTAGGTAAGAAAATAATACTAATTTGTTTTTATTATTAAATATAAAGGAGTACGTTAATACTCTTACACTATTACAACAAAGTAAATACAAATAAATCAGTTGTAGTCACATCCATGGTCGTAGTGGGTGAAACTCGGTCACGTGGTTTCACTGCTGGGGTCAAAGTTCGTGTTGACATCAGAGGAAGTATTTAGACCGTTAAAACATGTCTTCAGCTCAACCGACAATATAGAGAAGATTTAATGTTGTTTTCTTTCTCATGTATTTAGTTATTTGTATTGTTTTTTTCCTGCCAATCTCCTGCTCCACTCTCGTCCAGCAGGTGGCGGTGTTGCGCCTAGATGGTGTTGCGCCTATCGCCTACTGCCATTAAACCACCGAAGAAGAGAGAAGCGTTGTTTACTTCATCAGCTGTTTTACACTCGCCTTGTAATCATGGCTGAACTGAACATCGGGAAGCATTGCCGGATCGATTCCTGCCACCAAAACGGTGTGTATCCTCTCCTTTCACTCACAATAAGATCATTTATTAACCTGTGTTGTTATTCTGGAGTTGTGTTGAGAAGAAACACAATCTAACGGCTCTTTAGCTTCGTTAGCATGTGAGCTAACTAACCGGCGTTAGCGTTAAATGTTTGGTAAACTAACTGCTAACCAAACTGTTATAATTAGCATCAAACAACAGCGTAAAGTTGTTCAAACTAATACAATACTTCCGAGAAAGTGTTTTGAATCAGTCATTAGTAGTTGTGGTACTTTCTGAGGCTATAACATTAGTTTGAGAATATTATTTAGAAGTAAACAATCCCTCTTTCTAATGTTTACTAGCCTCCTTATGCTAACTCAACTGGGAAATATATACAATATAGATTCAACTAAAGTATGGTTTAATGTTAACCCATAATAACTACTTTTGGGGAAATTAAGGGGAACATAATTTAGACTAAATAGACCACCTAAAACATATTTCTGACCCCCCCTAGTGTCAAATATCTGAAATTTGACATTTACGTCACATTGGACTATAATGGTAAAATAACTCTTATTTATAATTCATTAACGAGGATGATTTTTTGGTTTAAATTAGTTTGGATTCTTGAAGAATAAGAACATATCAACTCAATATAATTAAATCAGCTAAATTACCTGAAAAAAAAGCTTTTGAAATGTAGCTAGTTCGGTCACATGTGTTAGTCTTGCACATGGACATCTTGGACATGTTGTCATGGGAACACAAAATCACATGACCTGGATTTGTTTGGTAAACTAGCTCATAACTAGCAAGCTAACTGCTAACCAAACTGTTATAATTGGCATCAAACGCCAACGGTAGAGTTGTTATTACTTATACAATATGGTTGGCAAAGTGTGTTTAATTAGTCATTAGTAGTTGTGGTACTTTCTGAGGCTGTAACATTAGTTTACGGATATTATTTAGGAGTAGAGAATCCCTCTTTGTAATGTTTACTAGCCTCCTTAGGCTAACTCAACTGGGAAACTATATACAATAGATTACATGAAAGTATGTTTTTAGGGTTATTTCTTGTATATCCACCATCATTTAATGTCAAAGCTATGCTCATGTGCTGTCGATTGTTGCTGCAAAAAGTATTTTGAGTATTGTATTCCTCAAAGTATGTATCTCTCTCAAGGAACAGGTGCAAACAAAAGACAGGGAAAAACAGACTAGATGTAAAAATACAGATTACATACAAACAGTGGCTTTCCATGTGTTCTTTAATTAGTCTTAACAGTTTAGGTAGTGCCCTGTCCACAGTATTGATGTATCACAAGTATGTAATGTAAAGAACTTTGAGCACTGGGAAAAGAGCTCAAATAAATACCATGACTTATTATTATTATTAGTAAAGTAAAGAAACTCATTTCATTAAGGGGCTCACGTTCTTTAATGTAGATTTGTGTATGTAAATGATTTAACATAAAATAAGGATGTTATTAACTAAAAGTGGTATTCAGGGTTGTCTTTGGTGAGTCCATACATTAAACTAATAAGTGTTTCTCAGAAGTTAACGCCATATGTTTGAGGCTTCAGTGTTTTTAAGTTCTTCCTCTCAGACTGACGCTTGTTCTCTTCTCATCCAGATTTCCTCCCGTTTGTCTGTGATCTGTGCCGCGGAAGTTTCTGGTAAGAATTCAGCAATAAATTAAATACAGTTGAAAAAGTATTTATTCTAAGATAACTTTAAGAAAGACAAAGGGCTTTAAAATAATTATCATTTTCTTCAGAGGGGGAATAAGTACTTGTATATTTACTTGAGTAGAAGTACTCAGGTCTTGATCTTGAGTAGAAGTACCAGAGTGAAGCAATACTCTGGTACAGTAAAAGTCCTGCATTCAAAATGTTACTCAAGTAGAAAAGTATTAGCATCCAAAATCTGTAAAGTAACTAAAATACAGGTATTAAATACATGTAGTGGAGTAAAAGTACCCCATGTACCCCTGAATTGTAATGAAATACTTCAGTTAATGTACTTTGTTACTTCACACCTCTGCTACATTCTCATATTATCAGCTGATCCGTCAGATATATTTGTTTATAAGTAATAACGTTGCACATAACCCACCAACAGGATTGAGTCATTGCTCACCACGTATCTTCAGTACACATTGTCCCAATTCTTAAATATACTTATGTGTTAAATGCACAATATGTTTCTCTGAACTACAGGGAAGTAACCGTATGAAGTTGCATTAAATAAAACATGTCATGAAATGAACTTTGATGCTTTAACTACTTCTAGTTTCTGATTAATTATATATTTTGTTTCAGCATCGATCACAGGAGCAGAGAGGCCCACTCGTGTTCGGAGGTACGCTGTGTTGCATATTTAGAAACACACTGTTTTAACGTTAGATCACGTGTTTCGGCTCGGTTGTTTACATGTTGTGACCCTTTTCTTTCACCAGGAGCCGGTGAAGAAGGAGCCTCGGACGACTGGAGGAAACACAAGTTATCCGTGTTCGTTTCAAGACTGCAGAGGGAAGGAGCTGCTGCCTGTCGTCTGTCCGCAGTGTGAGAGACAGCTCTGTTTGGCGTACGTTCTACTTTCTGTAAACCTTCACTGGAGAACATGCTGCTCCAACAACAAGTTAAAGAATAATCAAAACAAGGTGTTTTCACTTGAAATAAGTAAAAAGATCTGCCAATAGAACAAGTGAACATGAGCTTGGTGAGATGTCTTGAAATAAGAAGTGATGTTTAGATAAATCACATCTTGTAATCAGCAGGAGAACTCATTGTGAACTATATTTTAGGACATGTTGTGTTACAAAATAAGTCGCAAATGCTCAAAAGTTTCCTGTTTCCTGACGTTAGTTGGTGATTTCCTAATAAATATGTGTTTCATCTGAGATACGACTCAAAATAAGATCTTTTGACTTAACAAGATGATGCTTTGTCTAAAAACAAGACCTGATATCTCACTGCAGTGTCACTTCTGAAGTTATTGTGTCTTATATCAGGAGTAGAGACATAGATACTGGGCAAGATTTAGAGTCCGGCAGGGGCTCAGTCAGTCGGGGCTTGGACTGGGAGCTGTAGGGTCGCTAGACTCCTGGTGCTAGGATGTGTTAAATGCAGAGGCCTAATGTCCCTGTGTGCTCTGCATGTGAGACCAGAGGGTTTCATATTTATTTATTATTTATTAAGTTTTTGTAGTGAAATAAAAAGGGATGCATTTATTGTTCTGTAAACTAACATTTGTCTCTTCTTCTTGCCTCACAGCCACCGTCACCAAGATGATCACGAGTGTGAGAAGTTGGAGGTCCAGAAGCCTCGAATGGCCGCCACCAAAGAGCTGGTGCAAAAGATCGTAGGTGAGTTTCACAGTTTCTATCCCGACTTCATTTCTAATGTGATTCCGTATTTGTCCACATGGGGGCAGTATTTGTTCTCAGATCAGAATTCCTTTATTAGTCCGGAGCAAGAAAAGAGCCACAGAGAGCTTCATGTTGAAGCATGCATTCAAACAGGAGTGTTCCTAGCATGCTGCACGTCTGTCTGTCCCCTCAGAGGCAAAGGACACATCTAAGGCTAAAGGACGAAGAGGAGCGAAGAGCAGCACCACAGCAGCTAAAGTGGCCTTAATGAAACTGAAGCTTCATGCTGCGGGAGACAAGGGGCTTCCACAGGTAAGACCCCACTTTAAAGAGTCCTCTGCTGCATATCAGTATGTAGTGTCTCTACTTTAAAGAGTCCTCTCCTGCTGATGTTCAGGTGTATATCAGTATGTAGTGTCTCTACTTTAAAGAGTCCTCTCCTGCTGATGTTCAGGTGTATATCAGTATGTAGTGTCTCTACTTTAAAGAGTCCTCTCCTGCTGATGTTCAGGTGTATATCAGTATGTAGTGTCTCTACTTTAAAGAGTCCTCTCCTGCTGATGTTCAGGTGTATATCAATATGTAGTGTCTCTACTTTAAAGAGTCCTCTCCTGCTGATGTTCAGGTGTATATCAGTATGTAGTGTCTCTACTTTAAAGAGTCCTCTCCTGCTGATGTTCAGGTGTATATCAGTATGTAGTGTCTCTACTTTAAAGAGTCCTCTCCTGCTGATGTTCAGGTGTATATCAGTATGTAGTGTCTCTACTTTAAAGAGTCCTCTCCTGCTGATGTTCAGGTGTATATCAGTATGTAGTGTCTCTACTTTAAAGAGTCCTCTCCTGCTGATGTTCAGGTGTATATCAGTATGTAGTGTCTCTACTTTAAAGAGTCCTCTCCTGCTGATGTTCAGGTGTATATCAGTATGTAGTGTCTCTACTTTAAAGAGTCCTCTCCTGCTGATGTTCAGGTGTATATCAGTATGTAGTGTCTCTACTTTAAAGAGTCCTCTCCTGCTGATGTTCAGGTGTATATCAGTATGTAGTGTCTCTACTTTAAAGAGTCCTCTCCTGCTGATGTTCAGGTGTATATCAGTATGTAGTGTCTCTACTATTTGTGTGTGATAACTTGTTTGATTTCTTGATACCGTCTGCTGTATATGTTATGTAATGTTCTCCACCTCTCTCTCTCTCGTATTCTCATATTCTCATATCAGGCGGAGAGGACATATTTACAGGTTTATCTCCCGAAGGACTCCAAAGCCTCGAGCCAGCCGATGTTCTTCTGTTCTAAGTGGAGCGTGGGGAAGGCGGTGGATTACGCAGCTTCTCTGGCGAGTCTGAAGAACAGCAACAACATCCTGACCGCCAAGGTGAGGAGCATGTGACCTTAGGGTTAGGGTACTCCGGAGCCCTGTTCCCCACCGGATGCCTCCTGGTAGGCCGATAGTTTCCGATTGTGACAGCGAAAGCTACCATGTGGCAGAGTGGTTGGATTATCACCTCAACCCCCTTTCCATCCCGCATGAAAGTTATTTAAAGGACACTTAAGCTGGTTGAGCCATTTTTCCCGATGGATGTTAGTTTCTACACTAATATGGATACAGAGATGGGGTTGCAGGCAGTGAGGAATATTTTAAACCAGTTCCCGGATCCAGCCCGTCCTGATCAGGATATCCTCAGACTTTTGCATTTAAGCCTCACGAGAAATGATTTTTCTTTCAACAACAAATGGTTTCTACAGGTCAAGGGGGAAGCAATGTGCGCCAGCTTATGCTAACATCTCTAAGGCGGATTGGGAGGAACAACAACAGAGAAATCAACTCTGCGTGCACACTAGACATTCTGCTGTTTACAACATTACACTTTTTTAAAATTATCTTTTGGAAAGTATAATATGAACTTTACAAAAAATAATTACAACATGCTTTACTTACATTTTTTTTACATACAATGCTAATGAAAAATCGTTTTACCGTGATGTTTGAAACGTACTATACCTACTTTAATATATTTTAAATACATTTTGTATGATATTTTTGATATGCTATCCTGTGACTTTTTCCCATTTAAATGCAAAACATGTTGCATTAGCTTGTAATCGGAAAGAGAAATAGTATAGCAAAAAAGTCAGACTAGCATGTTGAGTATCGATAGGATAGTTTGTCAAAAATAGTCCAAGTGTAATATGTTTAAAAATATTAAAGTATGTCTTAAACAACATGGTGGCACAATTACATGTGTTTAATTAGCATTGTATGTCAAAAAGGTTATTATACGATGTCCAAAATATAATTTTAAAAGTGTCGCAGAGATATCCCCCCAAAAAGAATCATAGTATTTTATGTTGAAAACGACTGTGTGACATTTCTTTTTGCTTATCTGAACACACATTTGAATACACTTGACTTGAATCTCTCTCCTCTGTCTCGTAGAAGCTGCGTCTGTGCCACCCTCAGACGGGCGAGGCTCTCCAGATGGACGACACCCTGCTGTCCCTGCTCTCTCACCCAGAAACGCCCCTCTTTAACGGGGGAGACGTTGTGCTGGAGTACCTGGAGAACCAGAGCTCCGGCCTGGATGTGTCCGACTACATCAGCCAGGGTTGACTGACTCTGTACGGGAGGTTCCTCACGCCTTTCACATGTTCTGTGAATAAAACGTCCTTTAGAAAGTTCAACCTGTTAAAGCTTTTAACCAATTACATCTCACCTCAATCTCCAGCAGCCAAAGACTGTCATGTGTCAATAAATGTTCTGTGTTATGTGCAAAAAATAAAGTTTCTAAAAAAAAACTTAAATCAGTTTGTTGATAATGGAAAATGACATGTGTTGTGTTTTACATGGAAAATCATTTCACATGATAAAGTCAGAGTATAGAGTGGCGAAGTCCCTGCCCTTCCGGTGGACCTCCATGGGACCTTATTTCGGAAAAATTATGTATTGAAGTCAATGGAGAGAGAAAGATTATCTTTCGATCCCGTTTGAATTGTGCCACGAATTACACATATGATGTTTGTCAATTTAAAAGATAATTTTGCAAGTCAAAAAAAAAAAATGTCGTAAAACTGTGAAGTAACACATTTGTTTGTGTGAAACGCTCAAAGAACTACATCTCTGGTCAACAACACACGTCACCAAGATGGCCGTCACTACTGTCTTGTCAACAAAACGATTGACTACCCTCACTATCACCACAATGAAACACGTCCTGAAGAATGTCATGCAAAGCTGCCTGCCTGCCTTCCTTTGATTCTCTCTGAACTGCCTGGTCGTTTTAATGTTTAATGTCAACCATTTGTGCAGATAGCATGAAGTAGAGAAGATCGCTAGCGTTAGCGTTAGCATTTCTCCCCCGGGCTTAAATGGTGTATTATAGAATGATCACACCGGTGACAGTACTCTTCAAAGGGTTCACGAAATATGACTACTACTCTTACTGTTTAACATTTTGGGTTACTTAATGTTACTTCATGTTAAGGCTAATAAAAATGACAAGGCTGTAATGCTAACTAACGTGCTAGCTACTAGCTAGGTAGCTAACTTGATCAAGCCACTCCTGGTCCTTTCATCAGACGGGAAGCGAAAGAACGAGCAAGACCCATTGCTGGTATGATAACAACCTGGTACTAAGCACACAGGCATCTTGTTAAAGTTATCTTATCTTAGCCAGCGCCATATAGATAGATTATATCTATATGGCGCTGATCTTAGATCTTAGTGGAGGAAAACAATTGTGACATCACTTACGCGACTCTGGGATTTGTAGTCTTTCTAGTTGCGTATTTTTCATAGTCTTATATTTCAACAGTTTTACGACAAACTGTGACTTTTTTGACATGGAAATTATTTTGTAAGATTGACAAACATCATATGTGTAATTCATGGCACAATTCAAACGGGATCGAAAGATAAGTTTTCTCTCCCCATTGACTTCAATGCATAATTTTTTCCGAAATAAGGTCCCATGGGGCGGAAGTAGATGGGCGTGACTTCGCCACTCTATAGCGTATTGAAAAAGTGGATAAAGTCAGTATCGAGAGTTGAAAAAGTCACAAAAACGAAATGTCGAAAATGTGTGAATAAACGATATAGTATGCCACTTTATTATAACTCTTTAATAATCAATGACCTGTTATTTAATCTGAATCAAGAGGAAGTACCTCACGGTGAAACTGTCCCGTGTTCAGAGAAATAACCAGCAGATATTTGTACGTGTTTAACACCAAAAAGAAAGGAGAGAGATGTGACAGAGAAACGTTTGTGAAGTCTTTAATTCTCCTTTCAATCAAACAGTTTGGAGAAAAGATCTCTGGATAATCAGATTATTCAGTTTCTATGAGAGCTTTCATTCAGAGGTCAGAGGTCACCTTTAAGACGAACTCACAAGAAATGCACTCACTTTTTCTATACAACCGCACGTTCCCCTGCAGAACAACCGCACGTTCCCCTGCAGAACAACCGCACGTTCTCCTGCAGAACAACCGCACATTCCCCTGCAGAACAACCGCACGTTCTCCTGCAGAACAACCACACGTTCACGTTCTCCTGCAGAACAACCACACGTTCTCCTGCAGAACAACCACACGTTCACGTTCTCCTGCAGAACAACCACACGTTCACGTTCTCCTGCAGAACAACCACACGTTCACGTTCTCCTGCAGAACAACCACACGTTCACGTTCTCCTGCAGAACAACCACACGTTCACGTTCTCCTGCAGAACAACCAGACGTTCCCCTGCAGAACAACCACACGTTCTCCTGCAGAACAACCACACGTTCTCCTGCAGAACCACACGCGTCAGCTCCAGGTTCATCAGTTCTAAAGTCAAAGTTCTAAAGCAGACGTTGTGTTCAGGGACCGATCTGCTCCTCTATCTCCTCGCAGATCGTGTCGCCGACAGCCACCACCGTCTCTTCCTGTTTGTAGGCGAGCGCCGGCATCATGTCGTCGTCGAACAGGATGTGCGGTTCCTCGTCCTCAGCGGGTTCCCCCCCCTCTCCATGCATGCGCTTCCTGTGCTGCTGCAGGTTCCCGCTGCGGTTGAACCTGGCGCCGCAGAGCTCGCAGCCGTGCGGCCGCTCCCCCGTGTGGATGATGACGTGGCGCTGCAGCTGCGAGCGGCACTTCTTGTCTTTCCCACAGATGTGGCAGACGAAGGACTGCGCGGGCCGCTCCCCGTTGGCGTGGACGACCTCTCGGTGGCGCTTCAGATGTCCGAGGCGCCGGAAGCTTCGGCTGCAGAAGTCGCACCCGTACGGCCGCTGGTCGCTGTGGATCAGAGCGTGACTCGACAACAACGAGCGGAACTTGAAAACCTTTCCACAGATCGAACACGGGAACTCTTTGGATGACGCCACGCTCTTCCGGCGGTTGTGATTCTGCGCCCCGTTGCTGTTGCTTCTGAGGTGAACGCGGTCGTGATGCTGCTTCAGGGATGCGGCGCGGTGGAAGCTGCGCGGACAGAGGACACATCGGTGCGTTCGCTCTGCAGAATGAATGCGACCGTGCGCGGCGAGAAGCGCCTCCGACTTCAGGCGCTTCCCACAGACGCTGCAGGGGAACGGAGCGTCAGGCGGCGCGTGGTTGCTGTCCAACGTGGTGTTGTTGTGAACCAGGATCTTGTGGCGATTCAGCTGATACTGGCGTCCGAATTTCCGCCCGCAGATGTCGCAGAGGTGCGGCCGCTCGCCCGTGTGAACCTGGAAATGCACGGCGAGCTGCGAGCGGCACGGGAACTCTTTACCGCAGAAATCGCACAGCAACGAGCTAACCGGCGGCGGTTTCTCGCCACCGTCAACGTCCACGTGTACGATCTTCTTGTGGTGCTCCAGATCGTTGGTTCTCATGTAAGCTTTGGGACACAAATCGCAGCGGAACGGTTTCACCCCCGAATGGATGACTTCGTGCGTTTTGAGGCGTGATCGGCAGCTGAAGGTCTTCCCGCAGGCGGAGCACAGCCACGCGGGCGCCGGGCGATGTTTCTGGCGATGTTTCGCACCTTCGGGGTGCAGGCGCGTCAGGTGGTGCTGCAGGTTGTCTCTGCGGTTGAAGCGCAGCTCACACAGGTGGCAGGCGAAGGGTTTCTGACCCGTGTGGATGAAGGAGTGGCGCGCCAGGCTCGCCTTGTTCTTCATCACTTTGCCACACACCTCACACATGGTGCTGCCCGGCTCCAGCTTCACCGGGCGCAGAGGTGCATGCTGGGAGTCGGAGTCCAGTTGGGGAGACGAGGGAGGCGAGGCAGAGTCATCTGAAGAGGGGGGGGGGGGGATATCAGAGAGGAAGGAGTTCATAGTTTAAAGTAAATTATTATAAATAAACATAAATACTGTTATTATATTACAGTCTAAAAATAGATCGTACAGAAAATACAATGTATTTTTTTTATTTTAGAAAATGGTAAATAATACATACAAATATATTTTAAATGAATTAAATAATATGTCTCGGTCTGAGGGTCTCACCTCCTTCAGCTGGAGTCCAGATGGGGTCACCTTCCTCCTCCTCCTCTCCCTCCTCTCCCTCTCCCTCGTCCTCCTCCTCCTCTTCCTCCTGGGGGGGGTCAGTGACAGCCGACCCCCTGCGGCGCCCTCGTTGCACCGGACTCTGTTTTGGGGTCTTCTTCCTCAGGGGGGGGCCCCTCCTCTTCAGGGGAGGGGGGGGGGCTCCTCCTGCGGGGGGGCTTGATGGTTCTGGTTCTGGTCCGGTTGGTGCAGTGCTGCAGCAGAACCCCGTCAGAACCGTCTGACCTCACTGCGAAACACTGCAGCAGAACCTCAGAGGAACCTGAGAGAGAACCGAGGTTTATTATAAAAACATGTAAAATATACACCTGAACATCATCAGGAGAGGAACTCTTTAAAGTAGAGACACTACATCCTGATATACACCTGAACATCAGCAGGAGAGGAACTCTTTAAAGTAGAGACACTACATACTGATATACACCTGAACATCAGCAGGAGAGGAACTCTTTAAAGTAGAGACACTACATCCTGATATACACCTGAACATCAGCAGGAGAGGAACTCTTTAAAGTAGAGACACTACATACTGATATACACCTGAACATCAGCAGGAGAGGAACTCTTTAAAGTAGAGACACTACATCCTGATATACACCTGAACATCAGCAGGAGAGGAACTCTTTAAAGTAGAGACACTACATACTGATATACACCTGAACATCAGCAGGAGAGGACTCTTTAAAGTAGAGACACTACATACTGATATACACCTGAACATCATCAGGAGAGGAACTCTTTAAAGTAGAGACACTACATACTGATATACACCTGAACATCAGCAGGAGAGGAACTCTTTAAAGTAGAGACACTACATCCTGATATACACCTGAACATCAGCAGGAGAGGAACTCTTTAAAGTAGAGACACTACATACTGATATACACCTGAACATCAGCAGGAGAGGAACTCTTTAAAGTAGAGACACTACATCCTGATATACACCTGAACATCAGCAGGAGAGGAACTCTTTAAAGTAGAGACACTACATACTGATATACACCTGAACATCAGCAGGAGAGGACTCTTTAAGTAGAGACACTACATACTGATATACACCTGAACATCATCAGGAGAGGAACTCTTTAAAGTAGAGACACTACATACTGATATACACCTGAACATCAGCAGGAGAGGAACTCTTTAAAGTAGAGACACTACATCCTGATATACACCTGAACATCAGCAGGAGAGGAACTCTTTAAAGTAGAGACACTACATACTGATATACACCTGAACATCAGCAGGAGAGGAACTCTTTAAAGTAGAGACACTACATCCTGATATACACCTGAACATCAGCAGGAGAGGAACTCTTTAAAGTAGAGACACTACATACTGATATACACCTGAACATCAGCAGGAGAGGACTCTTTAAAGTAGAGACACTACATACTGATATACACCTGAACATCAGCAGGAGAGGACTCTTTAAAGTAGAGACACTACATACTGATATACACCTGAACATCAGCAGGAGAGGACTCTTTAAAGTAGAGACACTACATCCTGATATACACCTGAACATCAGCAGGAGAGGAACTCTTTAAAGTAGAGACACTACATACTGATATACACCTGAACATCAGCAGGAGAGGACTCTTTAAAGTAGAGACACTACATACTGATATACACCTGAACATCAGCAGGAGAGGAACTCTTTAAAGTAGAGACACTACATACTGATATACACCTGAACATCAGCAGGAGAGGAACTCTTTAAAGTAGAGACACTACATACTGATATACACCTGAACATCAGCAGGAGAGGACTCTTTAAAGTAGAGACACTACATCCTGATATACACCTGAACATCAGCAGGAGAGGAACTCTTTAAAGTAGAGACACTACATACTGATATACACCTGAACATCAGCAGGAGAGGACTCTTTAAAGTAGAGACACTACATACTGATATACACCTGAACATCAGCAGGAGAGGACTCTTTAAAGTAGAGACACTACATCCTGATATACACCTGAACATCAGCAGGAGAGGACTCTTTAAAGTAGAGACACTACATACTGATATACACCTGAACATCAGCAGGAGAGGACTCTTTAAAGTAGAGACACTACATACTGATATACACCTGAACATCAGCAGGAGAGGACTCTTTAAAGTAGAGACACTACATACTGATATACACCTGAACATCAGCAGGAGAGGACTCTTTAAAGTAGAGACACTACATACTGATATACACCTGAACATCAGCAGGAGAGGACTCTTTAAAGTAGAGACACTAACTACTGATGTGTCTCACCTGAGTGTCTCCAGCCCAGCTGTTGACTCAGCAGATCCACCTGGACAGCAGCGTCTCTCCGTTCTGCTGAGTCGCTCTGACAGCCCACTTCTTTCCTTGTCTCCTCCTTCCTCGTCTCCTCCTCTGGACTCTCCCATTGGCAGCCCACCTCCCTCCTTGTCTCCTCCCCCCTCAGCAGGAGCTCACAGAGCGGCTCTCCGGACGACATCTCTGCAGGAAACAGATATAAAATAAAATGTTTTCAAACGGTTTCTATGACAACAAGAAAGATGAAAATACAGATTAATAAAAATGACTTGAGTTTTGATCATTCATCAAGTTACTCAGGGTGTATTTTCTCTAAATGAAAACCCATTTCTAAGTTGTTAAAAGAGGCGATGTGACCCTATAACCATTATAACCAAAGATAGATATATCACAGAAAGACACGTATTCAGAAGAGTATTTAAACAAAATAAAATACTCTCCATTTCAGATATCTAAAGGGACAGAGACATATCAACACAGTGTACCTTATATACATTAAAAACTGTGCAGAGTAGCTTTTAATTAAAAGTTAAATATATAATGATATATATCAGATATGGTGTCACCACCTTTTCCTCCACTACATGTATTTAATACCTTTAGTTACTTCACAGATGTGGATGAATGATGTGAAATATAACCAAGTGTTAAATCAGACTTTAGTTCCACCTGGAGTAAATCCACAAGCTACCCTGCAGTATACAAAGTCATTCAAACTAGCTGCACCTTTACCAGCTTTGAGAACACTTTCATGATCAATCATTATAAAACATATCATATATATTATTCTGAAATGGACCAATCTGCACAATGACTACTTTTACTGTCGCTACTTTCACTATATTTTGATGAGAATACTTTTATACTTTTACTTGAGGAACATTTTGAATGCAGTACTTTTACTGTAACAGAGTATTCCTACACTCTGGTACTTCTACTTTTACTCAAGTACAAGATCTGAGTACTTCTACTTTTACTCAAGTACACGATCTGAGTACTTCTACTTTTACTCAAGTACAAGACGTGAGTACTTCTACTTTTACTCGAGTACAAGATCTGAGTACTTCTACTTTTACTCAAGTACAAGGTCTGAGTACTTCTATTTTTACTCAAGTACAAGATCTGAGTACTTCTACTTTTACTCAAGTACAAGATCTGAGTACTTCTACTTTTACTCAAGTACAAGATCTGAGTACTTCTACTTTTACTCAAGTACAAGGTCTGAGTACTTCTACTTTTACTCAAATACAAGATCCGAGTACTTCTACTTTTACTCAAGTAAGAGGCGTGTGGCGCAGTGGGTTAATGCGCTGATCTTCGAATCAGGGGATAGCAAGTTCGAGTCCCACTGCATGTCGTTGTGTCCCTGAGACACTTCACCCCAAATTGCTCCTGTGGGGATTGTCCACAGTATTGAGTATGTAAGTCGCTTTGGATAAAAGCGTCTAACAAGTGACATGTAATGTAATGTAATGGAAGTACAAGACCTGAGTACTTCTACTTTTACTCAAGATCTGAGTACTTCTACTTCTACTCAAGATCCGAGTACTTCTACTTCTACTCAAGATCCGAGTACTTCTACTTCTACTCAAGATCTGAGTACTTCTACTTTTAATCAAGTACACAATCTGCGTACTTCTAAGTGAATTAAACCTTTTCGGAACATTATTGTTTTATTAGTTTGGAGAAAATGTAACCTTATTCCTTAATACCCTGTAAATATAAGCATTGTTTTTAAGTTAATAATAAATGAATAAAATATCCTAATAAAGCGTGTTTTTTTTTAGCTTTCTGTCTCTTAACAAATAGTTCCACTAAAAGGTCATTTTAAATGTTTTTCAATTAAAAAGACCCACTTTATTATTTGAAGAAGCAACGTTCCCTCAGAAGCTAACATGCTAGCTAACACCAGATACCCGGATTTTCACCGACAGACAGAAAACAAAGAGTCCGATTTACCAGCGAGTTGAGCGGCCAGAAAGCAGCGTGAGGAGGGATTAATGTCCGGAGAGGGTTTTAATCTAATCGATAAAGAAACACATTTAAATCGTTAAACTGATTTCACTTCTTTAGCAGATCAACCGCCGCCGACAACACGGTCCGCACC
>NW_022987743.1:175000-212500 GCF_902827165.1 Trematomus bernacchii
TGTAAACAGGAAGTCCTTTATTAAAGCAGCGGTGAAACAGGTGGAGGTGAGTTCTCAAAGATCCTGTGTGTTCGCTGACAGGACGCTCCACTCGGAGTGAAAAAGCGGAGATGTTTCGGTTCATCAAGACGACAAAAAATGTAAAAAAAATTACACGGTGAGTTCAAACAAGGCAGTGCAAAAACTCCTCTTCCTCCTCCTCCTCTTCCTCCTCCTGCAGTCAGTAGTAAACCTCCTCTCCTTCCCTCCTCTCCTTGTCTCCTTTCCTCTCGTTGGGTTTAAGCAGAGTTCAGATACTCCAGAGCGACTTCATAGCAGAACTTATACTGTTCCTGTAGAGGAAAATCAGCCAAAAAACACGTTTTAGCATTTAAATATACATAAATAAATAATATTACATTCATGTATAGATTATTGTACATTTAAAATAATTTAAAGAAAAAGAAATGTAAATATTACCAGCAGGTCCACCATGTTTGGTTTGTTGTTTCTCAGAGTTTTTACGGCGTGAAAGTTATCGACGCAGCGCTGCTGACGTAACATTTCACACACGATGCTGACGCTGCAAAACACTCCACTACGACCACCGCCATTTCTGAGGAGAGGAGGCAAGGAGAGAAGACAAGGAGAGAAGGAGAGGAGAGAAGGAGAGGAGACAAGGAGAGGAGGAGAGGTGACAAGGAGAAAAGACAATGAGAGGAGATTTAATTGTCAGCATGTGTTTCCACGGTCTGGCCACCAGGTGGAGACAAAACACCACAAATGAGCTCAGAATCTTTTCAGTAGTAA
Source organism: Trematomus bernacchii (assembly GCF_902827165.1). Lineage (NCBI taxonomy): Eukaryota > Metazoa > Chordata > Actinopteri > Perciformes > Nototheniidae > Trematomus > Trematomus bernacchii. The sequence goes on from NW_022987743.1 coordinate 175,790, forward strand.
AACTGTGTTAAAGTGCATTTGGAAGTATTACCGTATATCTTCAGTAGTACAGCAGTCTTTAACGATATTAATAGTAGTAATAAAGTACTCTGTGATGTCCTTAAGTACTCTGTGATGTCCTAAGTACTCTGTGATGTCTCCTAAAGTACTCTGTGATGTCCTAAAGTACTCTGTGATGTCCTTAAGTACTCTGTGATGTCTCCTAAAGTACTCTGTGATGTCCTAAAGTACTCTGTGATGTCCTAAAGTACTCTGTGATGTCCTTAAGTACTCTGTGATGTCCTAAAGTACTCTGTGATGTCTCTTAAAGTACTCTGTGATGTCCTAAAGTACTCTGTGATGTCCTAAAGTACTCTGTGATGTCCTAAAGTACTCTGTGATGTCTCCTTAAGTACTCTGTGATGTCCTAAAGTACTCTGTGATGTCCTTAAGTACTCTGTGATGTCCTAAAGTACTCTGTGATGTCTCTTAAAGTACTCTGTGATGTCCTAAAGTACTCTGTGATGTCCTAAAGTACTCTGTGATGTCCTAAAGTACTCTGTGATGTCTCTTAAAGTACTCTGTGATGTCCTAAAGTACTCTGTGATGTCCTAAAGTACTCTGTGATGTCCTTAAGTACTCTGTGATGTCCTAAAGTACTCTGTGATGTCTCTTAAAGTACTCTGTGATGTCCTAAAGTACTCTGTGATGTCCTTAAGTACTCTGTGATGTCTCTTAAGTACTCTGTGATGTCCTTAAGTACTCTGTGATGTCCTTAAGTACTCTGTGATGTCCTAAAGTACTCTGTGATGTCCTTAAGTACTCTGTGATGTCCTTAAGTACTCTGTGATGTCTCCTAAAGTACTCTGTGATGTCTTAAAGTACTCTGTGATGTCTTAAAGTACTCTGTGATGTCCTTAAGTACTCTGTGATGTCTCCTAAAGTACTCTGTGATGTCCTAAAGTACTCTGTGATGTCCTTAAGTACTCTGTGATGTCCTTAAGTACTCTGTGATGTCTCCTAAAGTACTCTGTGATGTCTTAAAGTACTCTGTGAAGTACTCTGTGATGTCTCCTAAAGTACTCTGTGATGTCCTAAAGTACTCTGTGATGTCCTAAAGTACTCTGTGAAGTACTCTGTGATGTCTCCTAAAGTACTCTGTGATGTCCTAAAGTACTCTGTGATGTCCTAAAGTACTCTGTGATGTCTTAAAGTACTCTGTGATGTGTATTTGTGCAGTACTTCTCTCTTACAGGCAGTGCACCACGGTCCTCCCTTCCCCCCCGTCGTACTCGTCCTGCCACTTGTCCACCTGGTGGACGAGCTTCAGAAAGGAGCGCTTGTTTACGGGCGTGTCACGGTACATCGGCCAGCCGAGGAACTGGAACTGCTGCACCATGCGGTACCCGTCCTGAGGCTGGGGGGAGACAGGGGGGAGACGGGGGGGAGACGGGGGTTAAAACAAACGCACCCTAACAGTAGGAGAGTGTGGTGAAAAAAGAAACACAACCCAAAGTAAAATCACTTGAAAGCTAAATACTGAGAGGAAGTAAGGAAAGGAAAGGTAAAGAGGAGGTGAGGAGAGGTTAATAAGCAGGTTAGGAAAGGAAGAAGGAAGCGGGAATAAGGAAAAGGAAGAAGGACATAGGAAAGGAAATATGGATACGGATAAGAAGGAAGGAAGGCAAGAAGGAAAGTATAGGAAAGGAGAGAGAAGGAGGGAAGGAAATAAGGAGAAAACTAAAGAAGGGGTAAGTAAGGTAGGACAGGAATGAGGAGGTAAGGAAAGGTAAAGTAGGACATAGGAAAGGATATATGGATACGTAATGATAAGAAGGAGGGAAGGAGTCAAGAAAGAAAGGAAAGGAAAAAGGACATGGAAAGGAAAGGAGAAGAGGAGGGAAGGGAAGGAGAAGTGGGACATAGGAAAGGAAGGGAGAACACATGTAAGAAGTGAATAAAGAAGAGACAGGTAAGGGGGGGGGGGTGTTAACCGATTCTAACCTAAATGTGAGCCGACAGGGAGGAGAAAGCTCTCGAATCAAACGCACTGAGAGCTAAATCCGACCTGCCACCGGGAGGCGGGTGGTGGGGGGGGGGGGGGGGGGGGGGTCTGGATCAAACACAGCCAAAATGTAGTGAGACACAGGGAGGAAACGAGGCACAAATCAAACCTAAACTCAGCCCGACAGGGGGGGCGAGGGGGTGGTTAAATCAAACGCATCTGATCTAAATCTGCTAAAAACACTGGAGAGAAACTGAGGTTTTTGGATCAAAATAAGGAGGAACGTTAGGAGACAGAAATCAAACACACCCTGAACACCTGAGGACGTAAAGGGGTCAAAATCAAACACAGGGTGCGTTTGATTTTGTCTGTTTACACTGTCTGCTAGATATTTAGTTATTGAGATTTCACCCTCCTCTACTTGCACGACCTCCATCAAAATAATCTACCAACACCAGTTCTATTTGACTTTGAAACCAGTCAAAATGCAGGCGTAAAACAAACAGAGGGAGGTGTCAGAGAGTAAAACAAACGCACCCTGGCCGTGTTGTAGATCCTGAAGATGCGACTGATGACGTCCTCCTCCAGATCTGCAGAAACAAACTCCACCTGCAGAGAGCCGAGGCGATGGAGCCCGTTTTCAGGCCAGTACTGAGGACACAACTGGGACAAAAAGACAGAAAGACGGGTTTAAAGATGAGACTGACCTGGGACCAGCTGCTATAGACTGAAGACTCTCCTATAAAGCTTATACTGAGGGCTGGTTCAGACTGACCTGGGACCAGTTCCTAGTTCCGCTGCTATAGACTGAAGACTCTCCTTTTATAGTGAGGGCTGGTTCAGACTGACCTGGGACCAGTTCCTAGTTCCGCTGCTATAGACTGAAGACTCTCCTCTTATAGTGAGGGCTGGTTCAGACTGACCTGGGACCAGTTCCTAGTTCCGCTGCTATAGACTGAAGACTCTCCTCTTATAGTGAGGGCTGGTTCAGACTGACCTGGGACCAGTTCCTAGTTCCGCTGCTATAGACTGAAGACTCTTCTCTTATAGTGAGGGCTGGTTCAGACTGACCTGGGACCAGTTCCTAGTTCCGCTGCTATAGACTGAAGACTCTCCTATAAAGCTTATAGTGAGGGAAACTGACCTGGGACCAGCTGCTAGTTCTGCTCCTATAGACTGAAGACTCTCCTATACAGCTTATAGTGAGGGCTGGTTCAGGCTGACCTGGGACCAGCTGCTAGTTCTGCTGCTATAGACTGAAGACTCTCCTCTTATAATGAGGGCTGGTTCAGACTGACCTGGGACCAGCTCCTAGTTCTGCTGCTATAGACTGAAGACTCTCCTCTTATAGTGAGGGCTGGTTCAGACTGACCTGGGACCAGCTGCTAGTCCTGCTGCTATAGACTGAAGACTCTCCTCTGTGACAAAGCTTATAGTCTTTTAATGTCTCTAATGTACAATGCCTTGTCTTTGTATGCTGCTGCTGCAACGCAAACATTTCCCAAATTGGGATCAATAAAGTACTTCTTATGTTATCTTATCTTATCCTGTATCCTGTTTCAGGCTGACCTGGGACCAGTACTTAGTTTTTGCACCTCTCAAGTTGCAGGTAAAATGTTATTTGACCTCTGCAAAAGATGTTCTTATATATGGAAATGTCCCTCTTCTTATATCATTAGATTAGATTAGATTCCTTTTATTGTCACTGCAGCGAAACTCCAAGCCTTCCCGATGGTGCGATCACACATAACAGACAGTATGAGATTCATGTTGACAATACAAGCTAAAACTGTTCATATATAACATATTAAGTGACTATAAATTGGACCTATGACAAAACAATAACATTACCATACAAATACAAGAACAGTAAAAAATGTAAACAAGTCAGTAAGTAAGTATAAATATGTGTTCTATAAAAACCTCTTGTAATAATTCCTAATTAAGAAGATTTAAAAGACTGATCAGTGAAGTTCAAGGTTTTGTGTGAGTACCTGTGCGGGGTCCACGTCGTTCAGCATGACGATGGACGTGCAGTGATAGTCGAGGACGAGACGCCAGAAATCTTTCACCGTGTTTGGCAAAGGATGCTGGGTAACGATGAACGCTGACGGCTGCTTGTAGCTCTGTAACAGGAAGTGACATCACACAGGTGAATAAACAACAACAAGGTGACACAGTGATACCTCGTACAACAAGTCAGGATTTCAAATCTTTGCCGAAATGTAAATAAATATACTGATGGATAATCGACTAAAGCCAAGTTTCCCTTTCAGAAAAAGCCAGTAAATGATCCTTTAACCCTTGAATTGGTGAGTTAGGTCTTGGTCTCCTATCATCCATTAGCCATTTTGCTGCTATTTTAATGCTATAATGTTTATATTTATCCATGACTTCTTTACTCAAGTCAAAGTAAAGAGGGCTTTGAAATGTACTTCAGTAAAAAGTACCCATAACTAGCAGCTGTTTTAAAGAGTACCTGACCTCCCTTTATATTAATAGAACAATAATGTCATTGTTAGCTAATGAATGTTTCCATGCTGAACAACGGCAACATGACAACGTTTTCATTGGTCCCTCTTCTTTAGAGAAGACCAGGAAATGATGGATACACGGATCGTGTTCAAATCAATAGGCACGCAATGACTCTAAAGAATAATGATCACGCCACCAAACACACATTCAAACTAAAGGAACCAGCCTGTTTGGGAAATGTGAGAAGTAGAAAGTACAGGTATTTGGGTTCAACATGTAAGAAGTAGAAAGTACAGGTATTTGGGTTCAACATGTAAGAAGTAGAAAGTACAGGTATTTGGGTTCAACATGTAAGAAGTAGAAAGTACAGGTATTTGGGTTCAACATGTAAGAAGTAGAAAGTACAGGTATTTGTGTTCAACATGTAAGAAGTAGAAAGTACAGGTATTTGGGTTCAACATGTAAGAAGTAGAAAGTACAGGTATTTGGGTTCAAGATGTAAGAAGTAGAAAGTACAGGTATTTGTGTTCAACATGTGAGAAGTAGAAAGTACAGGTATTTGTGTTCAACATGTAAGAAGTAGAAAGTACAGGTATTTGGGTTCAAGATGTAAGAAGTAGAAAGTACAGGTATTTGTGTTCAACATGTAAGAAGTAGAAAGTACAGGTATTTGGGTTCAAAATGTAAGAAGTAGAAAGTACAGGTATTTGTGTTCAACATGTAAGAAGTAGAAAGTACAGGTATTTGGGTTCAAGATGTAAGAAGTAGAAAGTACAGGTATTTGTGTTCAACATGTAAGAAGTAGAAAGTACAGGTATTTGGGTTCAAAATGTAAGAAGTAGAAAGTACAGGTATTTGTGTTCAACATGTAAGAAGTAGAAAGTACAGGTATTTGTGTTCAAAATGTAAGAAGTCAAAGTAAAAAGTCGTCAGAAAAATAAGTAGTGGAGTAAAGTACTGATACCAGAAACATGTACTTAGGTACAGTAACAAAGTATTTGTACGTACGTCCATGAGAGCTGCGTTGATGTAGTTGGAGCTTTCTCCGTCGATGGTGATGAGGAAGGGGAGGCAGCGGTCTGGAGGAAGGACGTCCATGCAGCGGTTCTTCTCGTGGTTCCTCGGCAGCAGAGCGATGCTGCAGTCCTCGACCCGCAGCGTGGGCGTCACCATGTTCAGCGTCTGGACACCAATAACAAACTGTTAATACTTAAAGCAGTAAAATCAATCAATACTGGGGCGTCGTTGTGTTAATTGGTAGAGCTGTGTTGCTCCAATTAAGGCACTGGTTGCCCAAATAACGCTTAAAAATATATAAATAATAATAAAAAACTATATTATCACCATGTTCAGAGTCTTTGCACCAATACTAAACAATACCCTTAATAACAATAATCAATATTTACATCTAAAAAAACAAAACCATCACCTTTTTCAGTTTTTGAGCAAATAAATACCAATATTTCCACAATTAAACAATAAATAAATAATCATTAGTGATAGAAAACAGCATAACAGATAAATACCAATAATATTAATAATAAAAAATAACAAACAATATCATCATTCTGTAAAGAGTCTGCATTAAATACCAATAAATATCAATATATTACGAGTTATTATCGTTCATTACCTTCAATAGAGGCTTATTTAGTTAATAACTGTTTAAAATTAAGTAAGTTTTATATATGATTGCAGATGTAATGGTTTATTACTCTTAAATAATTGGTTATTAAAATGAATATCTGCAGAAGTAATGGTTTATTAGCATTTAATAACTGATTACTTACATTTGAAACTGTATAATCGGTTGTTTATAACTGTTTAGTAGTGGGTAACAAACATTTATAAGTGCAGAATTAAAGTGTTATAACCCATTATACACTGTTTACTAACACATGTATTTATATTATATATTATTAACACATGTACCTGCAGATGCTAGTCAGTCGTTCATTATGTACAACCTAAAAACACGTTACCCTGAACTCCTCTTTGATCTGGCTGGAGTTGGTCTGAGGGTCCAATCGGTTCATCTCGTAATACACAGAGCGCAGCTGATTGGCCGGGATGGCGGTGTCGCCGCAGAGACACGCCTCCAAGATGGCGTCGTGGATGAAGACGTACTGCTCCTGAAAAACAAAGAGAGGAACCGTCAGCTCTGGAGGAAAATGTCACTTCATAAATGATTTATGTCAAGAGAGAGGAAGAGGAGTGACATTAAAGGACGAAGAGAGAGAGAGAGTCTCTCTGTCACTTCCTGTCAGACTTCAGAAGAACTGCAGAACAATAACAACCAAACACTGCGGAGACATATCGTGTGTGAAGAAGGAATGAGAAGAAACTAAAGTCTATATGTATGGCTATCTCTTAGACAACATATAACATAAGAAGTACTTGATCCCAAATTGGGACATGTCGTTGCAGCAGAATAAAAAAAAAAGAAACACAAGTAAAAATTAAAAGACTAGAAATAAACAATTCAAAATGTGAACATTTCAGAATAGAAATAAAACAGCATTAAAAAGTAAAAAAATATACAAGTTGACCTATCTATAAACTATCTGACAAATAAAACCATATTGAGGGGACAATTTTCAGTTAACACAATACAATAAAGCAGGATATTATTTACATTAAGTGTGTAAAGAATGGAATATTAAATTAAATATAAATGACAATTCAACTATGTAATACATCTGTAAAACACTGTGCAATATACTTGTAATACTACTAACCTGACTGCTATCACACTACTTTATCAATGCTACACTTTTAAAAACTGTTACTGGTACTTTTTGTTGTCAACCTGGATGTGTATTTTGTAAATTGTGGAATTTCTATTTTACCTTAATATTTAAGGCATGCCTCTAATTCAATATTTAGCTATTTCTGGCTCTTTATTATTGCTGTAACAATGTACATGTCCCCTGTGACGAATAAAAGTATTCTGATTAAGTGTGTTTTTGTGTGGACCCCACAATTTGGCTAAAATATGTGGACCCCTCAAAGTGTAGAAAACAAGTATGGGTGTGTTTGTGTGTTTGTTTGTGCGTTTCTGTGTGTGTATTATAGTGTCTGCATTTATCCGAAAGTAACATTTGTCAGATACAACGTTTTCAATACTTCAGATTTCAGTTAAGATTGCTTTGGCGCCGCCTCTGGTTGGTGGTGGTAACTGCACATTATTACAATAGGCAGGATCTGGTGAAAATCGAGGGTTTTTGGGACTGCATCTCCCATGATTCTCCCATTATTGGGGGATGGATGTTAACAGAATGTGTTTATCTTGACTCCCCTTATATATTTTGACCTGATATATAATTACCTCTGTCTGCACCATGTTCACCCTGCGTGCTCGTAGCTCTCGGACACAGTTGTAAATGTCGACGACGCCTTCTCGCTCCGCCATGTCCAGCATGATGTCGATCACTATGAAGCAGCCTGTACGCCCTGCGCCCGCACTGAAACACAAACACACACACACACACTTATTTACACACATTTCTTACCGTGTTTCTCGTTTGAAGCCTGAAATCAGGTCTGTGGTTAACAGAAGCTGAAGATATTTTTATTTTACGACGGTCAGTAAATACCCCACTGGTGGATTTAAAAAAGGCAGTTGCCAACAAGTGCCTAAATGAGACAAATAAACGTCATCACGCCCAACATTAGCCTCCTTTAGCTTAGCGGTGGTGACATGAAGTAATGTGACCTTGCTGTAGTTCCTTTATAGCCCAACATTAGCCTCCTTTAGCTTAGCGGTGGTGACGTGAAGTCATGTGACCGTGCTGTAGTTCCTTTATAGCCCAACATTAGCCACCTTTAGCTTAGCGGTGGTGACGTGAAGTCATGTGACCGTGCTGGAGTTCCTTTATAGCCCAACATTAGCCACCTTTAGCTTAGCGGTGGTGACGTGAAGTCATGTGACCGTGCTGTAGTTCCTTTATAGCCCAACATTAGCCACCTTTAGCTTAGCGGTGGTGACGTGAAGTCATGTGACCGTGCTATAGTTCCTTTATAGCCCAACATTAGCCTCCTTTAGCTTAGCGGTGGTGATCCCATTGGACCAGGGACTTCAGGGTCCCGATAAGATGTAATGTAAGTTAGTATTTACCTGCAGTGGACTACGGTTGGTCCGGCGGTCGGGGGGGTTTTGGCCTTGACGCGGCGGATGAATCCGAGCAGGCCGGTGGCGTGAAGCGGCACGCCGTGATCCGGCCAACCGGTGAAATGAAACTGCCGGATCTCCCTGATCTCTGCCACGCCACGCTGACAGAAACAGAGAGGTAACACACACACATAGATGTTACTCACCATGAAACTTCCCCACTTCATTACTGACATTAAGTATGTGTGTGTGGGAGTGTGTGTGTGTGTGTGTCTGTTACCTTCTCCACGGCAAAGGTCCGGATCACGTACTCTGAAAGCAGCTGGGTCTCGATCAGCGTCACCTTCATGTCGCCGTAAATCTCTGTGTCGTCTGGCCAGTACTTACAACACTTCACCTGCACACACACACACACACACACACACACACACACACACACACACACACACACACACACACACACACACACACACACACACACACACACACACACACTAATTAATTAAACAGCTGATATTAAAATCTCATTAGAGGCCCCGCCCCTTCCTCATTAACAGCTAATTACTGCGGAGCTAATCACATCGTCGCCACGGCAACAAACGAGGTGAACGGAGGGGGGTTGCAGTGCTAAAGTGACACTGGTGTGTGTGTGTGTGTGCGTGTGTGTGCGTGTGTGTGTAGGTGTGTGTGTGTAATTGTGACTGATAATCAGTTGGATCTATCCCAGAATCCCCCTCTGCAGCTCTCCTGGATCCCTGGTGCCTTCTGGGTAATGAGAGCTGGGACCTGGAGCACGCCTGCAGGTGTGTGCGTGTGCGTGTGCGTGTGTGTGTGTGTGTGTGTGTGTGAGGAAGATAATCTCAGGTTAAATCTTCTCTGTGTTTCACGATGAAGCACTTCAGAAGACGTGTTTTTGAATAGTTGTAACATGTTTTAAAAGTTTATTTTCATCTTTTTATTGTAATTATCTTCTTCAAATAAATATATTTCTATGTTGGTTTTTTTGTATCTACTTTAATTACTCCCTATGTTTATGACTATGCATCAACCCAGATGAGTTTCGGTTCCATACGAATGTAAATTTCTGCTCGAAAATGCTAATTAATCCACACAGGAGTTTCAGGGAATAAACTTTTCCAACAACAGAGGAGGAGACACAAAGAGCAGAGACTGACAGATGCACTCTGGGAAATGAAGTCCCCAACTTCATCAAGAGACGAACAATAACAACAAGCAGATGGCCACAACAATCAATGTGTGTGTGTGTGTGTGTGTGTGTGTGTGAGTGTGTGCACGTGGACTCACCCGCCCCACCTCCACCAGGTTTGTTACCATGACGATGGCGGCGGTGTTTTCCTGCCAAACCATCCTCCAGAAATCGTACACAGTCTCCTGCATGGGACCTGCAACACACACACACACACACACACACACACACACACACACACACACACACACACACACACACACACACACACACACACACACACCACACACACACACACACACACACACACACACAAACACACACACACACAGAGTAAACTTCATATTAGACGGCGGATCAGCAGGCGACACCGGAGCTGTACATGAATTATAATGACTCTTTTTCATTAATTCAAATCAAGCGCACACACACACAAACACACACACACACACACACACTCGTACACACACACACACACGCCGAACATGTTTTTAATCACTGTTGACTGTCTGTGTTTTGACGAGCTAATTAGTTCATGCTAATCCATTCCTGTCCTCAAGTGTTTTACAGCGAGAATCTGCTGCCTGCACACACACACACACTGGCACCTATACACACACTCAATATTCATGCTCACAGACTGACATGTTCGCACAAACACTCAAGTTTGTTCAGGAGGATGTGTGTGTGTGTGTGTGTATTTGTGTGTGTGGGCCCCACAGTTTGGCTAACACTATATCGACCCCTCAAGGGAGGAAATTGTGTGTGTGTGTGTGTGTGTGTGTGTGTGTGTGTGTGTGTGTGTGTGTGTGTGTGTGTGTGTGTGTGTGTGTGTGTGTGTGTGTGTGTATGTGTATGTGTCTGTGTGTGTGGGTGTGTCTGCAGGTATCTGAAAGTTAGATTTCAAACTTAAACTGTTAGATAAGTTTTTATTTCTTCAGATTTGAGTTGTGGGTTATTGGGCGCCACCTGTGGTCGGTGGTGGTAACTGCAGGTTATTACTAAAAGGCGCAGGGGTGAGGTGGTAATTAAAGGGTTTTGGAACTACAACTACCATTATGCTTTGGGGGATGGTAACCCATATAAGCATGTCTTAATCTTCACCCTGCCTTCCCATTTATTTTAATTTTAAAAAAGTTTAAAGATTTCCCAAATCTTGGGAACAATTTCGAGACATTTTGAGAATTAGTCGAAACATTTTAAAATAAATATAGACCAAAAACTCTGAATATATACACAGTCTGAATATTTTGGAGTTCATTATGAGAAAAAAGTCTTAATTCTGTGAGAAATAAAGATTGAATATTTTTAGAAGTAATTGAAAAAAAATTGGAATTTCATTGTATTATTTACCCGCAGAACATCACACACACACACAGTACTTATTATTATAGGTGTAATTAAAGTATATTGAAAGTGTGTTTTCAGGGCTTACCTTGGGTGGCGATGTAGTGATTGGGTCGGTGGTATCCCTGAGAGGAGAGGAAACACTTAATTAGAAATGAAAATATCCCAAAAATGTAATTAAAGAGACATTAAATTATGTTTTTATGCCATCTAGTTTAATTATATTGGGGAGAAGGCACACACACACACACACACACACACACACACACACACACACACACACACACACACACACACACACACACACACACACACACACACACACACACACACACACACACACACACACACACACACACACACACAGTCGTTTGTTTACAGAGTCAACACCAACCGACACTGACTGATGGCGGGCGTCACCATGGAAACAGAGTCGACCAGATCGACCTTTAAAGGAGAGTAAACTTTGTATGTGTGTGTGTGTGTGTGTGTGTGTGTGTGTGTGTGTGTGTGTGTCTGTGTGTGTGTGTTTCTGTGTGTGTGTGTTTCTCTGTGTGTGTGTGTGTGTGTTACTCACATCCACGTAGTTTGCATTGATGTAGTCGGAGCCGTTCTCTCCATCCTGAGGCTGCAGACGCACACGAGAGTGGTCGTCTACACACACACACACACACACACACACACACACACACACACACAGAAACACACACACACAGAAACACACACAAAGAGAGACACACACACACACAGACACACAGTTATAATTGGAAAATAATCACATATAATTAGCTTCTGTTGAATAAATAAACTATGTAATCATACATTAATAACCACTTTATTACATTATATATGATTACATTAAATATAATTACATATATTTAATATCAGTAAAAACATAAATAAACAAAGCTAATTATGTCCCTCTCTCATTACTCAACACATTTATTTATAAACCTTTAGTTTGACGCATTCATAAATAAAATGATTCTAATATACACAGGGTGGTATCAATAAATAATAAATACCTGGCTTAAAACATCCTTATATTAAAATAAGAACTGTAAGGAAGGGGACTGTATGAGGGTTTGGTTTCTTTACTTTATCAATAATAAACCAGACTTATTAAACCAGGACCAACAAGTCTTAAAATAACTGCAAAACCAAGACTAACTAGTCCCAGGTTAAGGGCCAATCTAAGACCATCAAGTCGTTGGTTGAGTTTGAAGTCAAGCCCCAGATCAATACCCTAGTGAAGGCCTACAAGTCATGTTCAAAGTCAAAACCAAAAAGTCACATTTTAAAGAACAGGATCTTGACCTGCAAGTCCAAAGTCAGGTCTCAATCAAGTCTCTAGTCAAGTCCCAGGTAAGGATCAAAGTGCAAAACCAAGACAAACAAGTCCTTGGTTAGGATTTGAGTCAAGACCGTTTGAGGGCCTACAAGTCCCACGAGTCATTTGCACATTTAAGAGCCACGTTATAAGGACCAAAATCAGATCAAAAATCAGGATTAACAAGTCCCAAGTCAAGAAGCTACAAGTCCCAAGTCATGTGCAAATGTAAGACCCATGCTAAGGGGCAGGTTTTGACCAATAAGACCAGAATCAGGACAAACAAGTCCCAAGTAAAGACCCAAGTTCTGTCGCACCCTGATTATAATATATATATATATATAAATACCTGATTCTACTGATGCTACATTTACACAGACAGTTTCAGCTGGTACCTAATTGGTCTCCTGGTTGGTCAGCTGGTACCTAATTGGTCTCCTGGTTGGTCAGCTGATACCTAATTGGTCTCCTGGTTGGTCAGCTGGTACCTAATTGGTCTCCTGGTTGGTCAGCTGGTACCTAATTGGTCTCCTGATTGGTCAGCTGGTACCTAATTGGTCTCCTGGTTGGTCAGCTGGTACCTAATTGGTCTCCTGGTTGGTCAGCTGGTACCTAATTGGTCTCCTGGTTGGTCAGCTGGTACCTAATTGGTCTCCTGGTTGGTCAGCTGGTACCTAATTGGTCTCCTGGTTGGTCAGCTGGTACCTAATTGGTCTCCTGGTTGGTCAGCTGGTACCTAATTGGTCTCCTGGTTGGTCAGCTGGTACCTAATTGGTCTCCTGGTTGGTCAGCTGGTACCTGAGTTTCATATCCCCTGACCCGGGTCTATATCTGAGTATCAGTGATTGGTACGTACAGGCGATGATGTTTCCGTAGCGGTTCTTCATGCGGTTTTCGTCCTTTTTGGCCGAATCCCAAGGAGCCGACTGGCCCTCGAAGAAACTCTGAAGTAGAAAAAAGGAAGAGATTATTTTACAGCGAGTGATGAAACCGTGTGAAGGATCCATGAATTATGCAGCGGATCTCACAGGAAGTGCTCTGTGCTCGATTATTAAGTCCAATTATGAGAGCGGGGCTCAGAGAGGAGCGTCTAAACACAGAAAATATCTCCGTGCTGAGACGACACTTTTACCTCTGAAGAAACACAGGAATACTTCATCTTTATATCACTGTCCAACTGGATCAACATATCACAATCCTCTTTGGATCAATCATTGAAGTTTTCTGTCTTTTTGCAGCCGTTAAAATGGAAAGTGTGTTCCCATAAAATGTGTCTCTGTATCGTCTTGATAAACATTGGATCTCTTTATGTATCATAACGGCTGAGTGTCATGAAGCAGCACACACACACACACACACACACACACACACACACACACACACACACACACACACACACACTTTGATCCACGGCATATTTCCTGGGTCGCTCATTAAAACGCCTGCAGACAGTGTGTGTGTGTGTGTGTGTGTGTGTGTGTGTGTGTGACAGCAGCAAGAGCTTCAAACATCCATCAAACTGAGAGGTGAGCTATGTCACGCACACACAGACACACACACTGAAACACACACAAAAACACACACACACACACTCACTCAGCTCTAAATGATTGACAGCAATGGACAAAAGGACATATTTTTTCCTAAAGGACTTAAAGGAAGAAATGGACAAATGACTCGACTGTGTGTGTTTGTGTGTGTGTGTGTGTGTGTGTGTGTGTGTGTGTGTGTGTGTGTGTGTGTGTGTGTGTGTGTGTGTGTGTGTGTGTGTGTGTGTGTGTGTGTGTGTGTGTGTGTGTGTTAGCCGTTCCCTGAAACCACCAACAACCTCCATCAGTGATTGTGAAGGTCATGTCTTCTAACCTCGAACACACTGTCTTCATTCGCTCATGAACTCCTGAGGAGCACCTGAACACATCATTGGAAGTCTACTTCATTTCTGTTTACCTTCTGCAGTGGATTATGTCTTAGATTATTAGTGTTTTTGGGTCTTTTTATTTATATATTAAGAAGGATCTATTCATGTTTTAACATCATATTTGAAGCTTTAGCTAACTCAGTAATTCAAAGTGAGATATAATGAGGAAAAGTGGAAATCAAACAGATTAAATAACAATTTACGGAGGGTTAGTTTGGGCGATTGGACCACATTTCTTTGGGCTATTTTTGTTCTTTTATTTGGGTAGTTTTATGGTCTTCCCCCAAAAAACAATAGGGCTTGATTATTGGACAATGACCTGAGTATGTTGTTTCTTATCTATTTAGTTTTGTCTGTACGTTACCATAACAAACATGAACATCCATTCCTCAGTCTCTCTGTGTTTGGATCAATAGAGTTTCATACAAAAAAGTTAATTCAACACAAACTCTATTGATCCATCAGACAAACAACTTCTGGTGAAACACACATGCTATCTAATGCTAGCTCTATTAGCGACAGGAAGTGAAATCAGAAACACAGTGACCCTCCAGACTCCTTTTGAAAAAATTCAGAATTTCCCGGCAGTGTTGCGTCCTGCTCAATACAATTATAAAATTCATAATAATTGCCGTTGTTTGTTTGTTCTGCAGACGCACGCTAACCCGGAAGAGATCTGGAGTTTTTAAGGAGTCCAGGTGAGCCTCTTGTATTAGCATTAATGCTACACTATATCTACAAATCACTTCCTGCTTCTTTAAATATAATACATCTTCAGAGGAGCAGGAAGTTTTCAAGGTTTGTCAAAAATCACCAGGTGTTTTCCCCTTAAAGACTCCTACGTAATGCTAATACAAACTGAGGCTCAGTGATGCTACGCTAACAGCTACAGTGCTAATGTTTGTGTTGGGCTAGTCACTAATCTCGTTAACAAAGAAACAGGATTGAAAAACCAAGAAGGCGTCTTACCTCGTTAAGCTGTCCAATCAGATTAATTAGTAAAGGGGAAGCATGGAGGGAGATAATGCTCGTTAAACATCTACGCTAACACCAGCAATCAGGCACAAAGACTTTAAATACAGTTAGAAGACAAAGAATTTAGACTTATTTCCACAAATTACTTAAAGAAACCCCGCTAATAAAATCATAGCATGGCATTAATATTCATGTGGCTCTAATCCTCTCCTATAGATATTAATAAGTGCTGCGCTTTAATAATGAATGACTTTGAAGGATGAGCCGCTCATTCCTCCACAAAGGTTATTAAACATTCATGTAATATAATAAAGACAAATAAGTGTAGTTAGATTACACAAACCTGGACAAACATTCAGATATTCTCAACTCAAGCGGCTCATCAGTGTGTTTCTGATCCGCCTCGTGTTTTATAACTCTAACAAGATAAAGGGTCCTCTTTATTCATGCTGATGCTACAACACCGTCTCACGGCATTTGGTGTTATAGTCACGAAATTAATCGTCGATTTCGCCATTTTTTTCCTGTCACACAAAACGATTTTAAAAGCAATGTAAATAATAACAAATTAGAAGGAAAAAAAGATGACATAAAATACAGATGTCAGTATTCTGAGGCTCTGAGACATTTCTTTTCCTCACTGACGGCAAAAAAACTCAGACATTATACAATTTAAAATAAAAGGGATAGGGTTAGGCTTAGGGTAAGATATTGAGTAAGAACATGTTTTTATGAACCACACAGCTTCTGGTCTTCCAAGACCCGACCGGACAAAAAGACGTGTTGCAGGCACGAAACATACTACCAATAGAAATACATTGCATTTAAAATCGTTCTGTGTGACACGAAAAAAAAGGTGAAAATCGTGTTGCTGAACACGAATCAATAGATTAAATTAATTTCGTGACTAATAACACGAAATGCCGTGAGACTGGGTTGAATGCTAGCTAACGTTTTACTATTAAAACTGGCAATGGCATGATAACGGAGACAAAATGTAGTGTTGCTATTGATTCAGTAGGAGTCTATCCATAATATATTGAAATAGATATGATTGTATATATATATATATATATATATATATATATATATATATTGCTGTTTATCAAGTACGTCTACATGTTAGCATTTGATGATACTGTGATTTACCAATCAAGATCTACGGAACAAGACCAATTAGCATCCAAGTTATATATGTTTTTTGTGGCAATAAACAATGCCATGTGGTTAAAGAGGCTGTTGTTTACGTCCACTTCATTCATGCTAATGCTCATGCTAATGAACGTCCACTTCATTCAAGCTAATGCTAATGAACGTCCACTTCATTCAAGCTAATGCTCATGCTAATGAACGTCCACTTCATTCAAGCTAATGCTAATGAACGTCCACTTCATTCAAGCTAATGCTAATGAAAACTAGAGGTTTACGTTAAAAAAAACTCTCTAATTTAATATAAATGTTGTTCAAAGACACAGTGATAATAAGTGTTCCTAATTGTCTAGTTGTACAGTACGGTCTATCGTAGGACCAATTGCATTTATGATATATATATATGTCTGTATATATATATATATATACAGACAGACAGAAGAACTCCTCACCGCTAACTTTCTGCAAATGGAGGGTGAAAATACTCTGAGTATGTGTGTGTGTGTGTGTGTGTATGTGTGTGTGTGTGTGTGTGTGTGTGTGTGTGTATGTGTGTGTGTGTGTGTGTGTGTGTGTGTGTATGTGTGTGTGTGTGTGTGTGTATGTATGTGTGTGTGTGTACTCAGTATATATAATGGATTAGCCCTGAGGGCAGCCCACAAGCAGACCTGAGCACACACACACACACACACACACACACACACACACACACACACACACACACACACACACACACACACACACACACACACACACACACACACACACACACACACACACGGCATTCCCTGTTTTGGCCCATTAGCTGGAGGGAAGATCTATAATGTATGTCCGTGAGTGTGTGTGTGTCTGTGTGTGTGTAGGTAAGTAACATCCATTAGTAAGTTTCTACTGATGAAAATGGGTAAACATGTGGAGCACACACACACGAACACACACACACACACACGCTGCTGCTGCTGTTATTGAACATTATCAGTGTGTGTCTTCTCCTGCTGCTTCATGCTGTAACGATCCATTGATTAACTGATAATTCACAAGTGATGCACCAGTTTCTGTTTGCACTGTTTTCTGACATTTACAAAACAAAAAATTGTGTTTTGTGTGTATTTATAATAATTATTGTTCGTTGACAAAGTTGTATCCTGCGTTCTGATTGGCTCATTTTAATATATCTGATGTCGCTGGTTGTGATTGGCTGAAACTGCCATCACACTTAATATTGTATCTAATGCAGTGATGATTTGAAAGACAAAATGAATGGGTTGCACATTTTTCAAAATTGTTGCTGTGTAAAAAAATGTTTTATATATCGAGCCCGCGTAATCTTTTATATAATTGTATTATTATTATTTGTTATAGACTTTTCGGCAGATATTTCATGATTTGTGTGTGTGTGTGTGTGTGTGTGTGTGTGTGTGTGTGTGTGTGTGTGTGGGTGTGCTCACCTCGTACTCCTCTTTAAAGCCGTACCCCTCGGCACACTTCATCTGAGTGATGTGCTGCAGGAGGTCAGCCACCCTGATGGCGGGGTGCAGCTGTCCCGTCTGATAGGGCAACGCCTCTCTCTCTGACTCACGCTGCTTATAGTGAGACTGAACCAGGCTGCTGGTCTCACTGGTCATCGTGTGGCTGTCGTCTGCAGACAAGAGAACATAACAAGGACCAAAGTCAAGTCCCAAGACAGGATCTTAGTGAGATCCTACAAGTCCCAAGTCATGTGCACATTTAAGAGCCATGCTAAGGGGCAGGTTTTGACCAATAAGACCAGAATCAGGTATAACAAGTCCCAGGTTAAGTGCTAATCTAAGACCATCAAATCGTAGGTTAAGATTTAAGTCATGCCAAAGTCAAGTCCCAAGACAAGTCCCAGGTAAAGTGCAAAACCAAGACTAACAAGTCCTTGGTTAGGATTTGAGTCAAGACCGTTTGAGGACCGACAAGTCCCAAGTCATGTACTAATTTAAGAGCTACGTTAAGGACCAAAAATCAGGTCCAAAATCAGGATGAACACGTCCCAATTCAAGATGCTACGAGTCCCAAATCATGTGGAAATGTAAGACCCATGCTAAGGGGCAGGTTTTTACCAATAAGACCAGAATCAGGTATAACAAGTCCCAAGTCAAGATGTTACAAGTGGCAAGTCATGTACACATTTAAGAGCCATGCTAAGGGCCAGGTCAGTAAGATAAGATAAGAAGAGGGAGGTCATCACACTGAGGATGTAGTCTGTGCACAGGTAACAGGAACAGAGAACATATATGCAGGGATGACGCGTGACGGATGGCATGGAAAATATTAAACAATAATAATAATGATAAATAAATACAAATCAAGATAAACTATTTTATTCTTGTGATAAACATTATATTATAAACATGATTTGGTCCATAACACAGGTAACAGTAACACTATGTGATGCAGGGATGAGAAGTGACAGGTGGCAGACTCACTCTCAGGTTGGACAACAATCAAGCCCCGAGATAAATAAAATAAACAGGTTAATAACCAATAAGATAGAAAAAGAGAGAAAATAATAACCAACACAAATGGGGAAAATATAAATAATAATAATCAAAATAGAAAACAATAATTTAATATTTTATTTTAAATTAAAAAAATAAATAATCCATTCATTAAAAAGGGAAAATATATAGAAATAATAATGATAAATAAATAATAAATAACAATAAGTAGAAATCAACAACAATTTGTAATTTAAATGATAGTATAAAGATTATTTGGTCCACAACACAGACATGTGACACGTGACGTCCAATCACATGACGGGAGGGAGGATTGGTGATTGGCTCTGCTTTCTTTTCACACTGCTGCAGAAACTAAGGAACAGAAATCAATAAAACAAAAAGGAGCTTGTGTCTGAAAGTCGACGGTCTTTAAAAGTCCAAATATATTCACTTTAATTTGATTTAAACGAGTGAGAAGCAGCAAATCTCCAGATGACAGACGGGAAATGGCTTTAACGGTTATTGAGATATATGGCGATTATTTTTCTATAATTGCCGTTCTAGGGTCAGTACTGGTCCGGACCCATACAGCGAGGTACTGGTCCGGACCCATACAGCGAGGTACTGGTCCGGACCCATACAGCGAGGTACTGGTCCGGACCCATACAGCGAGGTATTGATCTTGTTGTGGTCCAGGGTCTTGTTGCTGCAGTGTGGAAAGAGCAGAGGTCAGAGTCCGGGAACAAAACAAACCGACCGAAACACGTCCAGGACTCTGACCAACATTTTTAACATCACTTCCTCTACTCTGTCTCTCTCTGCTCTTATTGGCTAGCCTGGGGCTGACTGACCAATCAGAAGCTCTCTATCCCAAACAGCCCAACCAATCATGGAGGAGATGTGATGGAGATGGAGGTGGAGGCAGCGGATTGTGATTGGACGGCGGAGAACGACCACAACAACGAAAAAAAACAATCAGATAGAGAGGGAGGTGGGCGGGGCTGACACCTGATTGGTCGGAGGTGAAATGGTGGGAGGTGATTGGGTGTGAATGAGGCTAACTGATGACATCACAGCGGGGGTTCATGCGCAGTGGTGACCCCCCCAACATGAGCCCCCCCTTAGCCCCAAATTTAGCAACTTACCATTAATGGGCACTTTACACAGAGAGAGATAGAAGAAGAAGAGAGAGGAGACAGGGTTTAAGCAACAACTTTAGCTTTAGCCTGGGCTACACACAGCTAGCATGAATCAAACAGGAAGTAGCTCCTAGCACTGCTCTATTTGAACAGCTGGTGGCTAAGCTAACCTGGCTAACTGTACACTAGCCTGTAGGACTCGTAGCCTCGGCTAGCATCCCTTAGCTCGCCTGAGGAGAGAGGAGAAACAGGAATTTATGCGACAGTTTTGATTTCCCCCGCCTTCGACTTGGACGTTAAACTAGCCTAGCTGCACATTTAGGGTAACGGTTAGCTTCCGAGTTTAGCCTAAATTGGAAGGAGACTGCGAATACGACTGCAACCCCCAAAATGATCCGACTGCCCATTCGTCCGACTGCCCATTTTCCTGAAAAGACTACTTCTATTCTGAAGGCCCGTCCAAAAAAATAAATGTATGGAAAGACTCTTCGGGAAACCCATTGATAATGTTCCTCAATCATGTGGAAACTTTAAAAAAATAACGTTATAGAGACCTCACTAAACACTAGAGGTTATTATGAGGATGTTTACGACAAAATATTTCCAAAGAAATTCTGAAAAGTCAAAATGTTGTGAAACTCTTTTGAAAAATGTCTCATTATTTTCTGGTAGTCGCACAAATGGGCAGTCGGACAAGCGGTACATTCTTAGTATGATTGGTGTTTTTAGGAACAATGGGTCATCAATATTTGTATAACATGTCTGTATACTGATTATAAATGGAGACAGAGATGTATTGGTTTGTTAGGAAGTTAAAGAAGATTGCATATTTTAGATTTTTTAACACGAAACGAAGTGCGTAGCGAGAAAAAACGCAACAAATCCTGCTGTTTAACGGACAAAAAACGAAATATATATATAGAAAAATTGGCCTTAGCGTGCTTTGTTATGGTTTTAAGTCGGGTATTTAATTAAATATACTAAGAAGAGGATTGGTAGACTCTTTTAAAGTATTTCCAAGGTACATTATTAAGGGAAACCTAACCTACTAACTAGCTACTTAATATGCTAAATGCAGCCGGTCACAGATATACTGAATGGACCACGGAGGCTAGTTAGCTTAGCATGCTATCTTGATTTTCTATTGATGGTTTTTATTTGTTTTGTATTGTTTTGTAATGTTTTGTCCTCCCCCACAGTCCAGTGTTGTGTCCATGCAGAGGTCAGAGGTCGGAGGTCACACACAGACGTGACGTCAACACGACACGCAGGAATGTTGTGAAGCGGGGATGGAGTGAAGCCCACCGTCGTTTTTTCAAAATCAAACAACAAACAAGCCCCGAAATAAACAGGTTAATAACCAAAGAGAAAATCAAACATAAAAAAAGGACAAATTAGTTTAATAATCATAATAAAATTAATAATAAAGAAAATAACTAATTTAATATCAAATTTTAAGTAAAAAAAACTAATCATTAATAAATTAAAAAGGGGAAAATATATAATAATAATAAATCAAATAAAAAATAAATAAAAGCAAGCAGGGATGGATGGAAGCCAAATATCACTCTCTCTCTCTCATTCTCTCCATCCTCTCACCTGTCTGTCTCTCCTCACCTGTCTCTCTCTCCTCACCTGTCTCTCTCTCCTCACCTGACTGTCTGTCTGTCTACTTCCTGTCTGTCTACCTGAGCAGGCTGTTAAGAGAAAAGGAAAAAGTGTCTCACCCAGGATGGCCGTCGGCACGAAGGGATCTGCCGTCAGGACGAAGCAGCGGAGAGACAGACAGGTGAAGAGAGAGAGAGACAGGCAGACAGATAGATAGAGAGATAGAGAGACAGGTAAAGAGAGAGAGAGACAGACAGATAGATAGAGAGACAGAGAGAGAGAGAGAGACAGAGAGACAAAAAGAAAAAGAAAAAGAAAGGAAGAAAGAAAGTCAGCTTTTCTGCTGTGTGTGTGTGTGTGTGTGTGTGTGTGTGTGTGTGTGTTGTGTGTGTCTGTGTGTGTGTGGTGTGTGTGTGTGTGTGTGTGTGTGTGTGTGTGTGTGTGTGTGTGTGTGTGTGTGGTGTGTGTGTGTGTGTGTGTGTGTGTGTGTGTGTGTGTGTGTGTGTGTGTGTGTGTCTGTGTGTGTGTGTGTGTGTGTGTGTGTGTGTGTGTGTGTGTGTGTGTGTGTGTGTGTGTGTGTCTGTGTGTGTGTGTGTGTGTGTGTGTGTGTGTGTGTGTGTGTGTGTGGTGTGCGTGCGTGCGTGCGTGCGTGTGTGTGTGTGTGTGTGTGTGTGTTACCTGGGTAGTATGAGTTGGGCACGGTGGTGCTGATGGTGTTTGTCTTCAGGGTGAAGGAGGACGGAGAGGACACAGCTGGACAAAGAGCAGAAGAATATTTAATATTTCCTGAAAAATGTGTAAAATGTTCTGAAAAAACATTTTTTAAATGTATTTATTTTCTCTGACACATGATGCATTCAAGGACTCTCTGAAAGTCAGAAATCCCAGTTGTGACAAATGGAATTCATGCTTTTGATTCCTGTGAGCAGAGAGATGGAATAAAGAGCATATTGAAGCAGGATAAATCAGAGCGTCTTAAAGGGGGGGGTCAGCCTGAGGGAAGGTCGACTCCCCCTCCTCCTCTTCCTCACCCATCATCCCCCCCCCTCCCTCCCCCGGTGACAGCATCCGTCACTCCATGATAAAACATTCGGTCATATCACCGGCAGTCACTGTGTGTGAGATTATTCTCTGAGAGGCTCTAATGAAATATTAAAGATGGCTAAAGGTCTGAGTGACGGACAGCAGGAGGAAGAGGAGGAGGAAGAGGAGGACTATTTCTCTAAATATATCCCAAAAATTCAGACTTCTCTCTGTGAATATTAGCATTGTCTTTTTCTAGATTCAGATTTTCAATTTATGGCAAAATCTTGCAACTATTTCTCAGGATTTTCTGACATTTTTTGTTTTCGAATGTCGAATTCAACCTGAAAATAAGCAGAATAGGTCCCATTTAATATTCTTTATGTTAAGTTAGTTCCCGCTTTAATTGTCTTATTTATTTTACTTTATTATCGCTGTATCTCACATTTGTTATTTCTCCTATTTTGTCCTTTTATCAACTTTGTTTTTCTGTCTTTTATTTGAAGCTTTCCTGTCTCTACTCTCTATCTCTCGATCTCACCCTATGTGTTATCTCTGTAAATGAAACACCCTGACCTGTGTGTGTGTGTGTGTGTGTGTGTGTGTGTGTGTGTGTGTGTGTGTGTGTGTGTGTGTGTGTGTGTGTGTGTGTGTGTGTGTGTGTGTACTCACTGCGTCCGTTCAGAGTGTGTGTGTGTGTGTCCACCATGGTCGTGCATTGGGAGCTGTTGACCATCAGGGTCATTTCCTGGCGGGAGCTCAGAGTTTCCTTCCTCTTCTTCGCCAGCTTTCTGCAGAGACACAAACAAAACAGACCGTTTTTTTTAATAACCTAATAGTCGTTAAGATTAAATGTTTCCAGGGTTAATCTGTGGACCCTGAACGCATCACCAAAAGGAGACGTTCAATTAAACTGCATTACAAAAAGAAATAGTGAAAATGTAAGTTGGTATGCAATGTTTACAACCTCCTGCTTATTGGTTTTAAGGTGGTATTTCATAAGTGCAAACAATGTATGTGTCTGTTAAGGTGGTATGGGTGGGTTATTGTTACCTGTTTAATCTGTTTAAGGTGGAATTGGTATCTGTTAAGGTGGTATGGGTGGGTTATTGTTACCTGTTTAATCTGTTTAAGGTGGAATTGGTATCTGTTAAGGTGGTATGGGTGGGTTATTGTTACCTGTTTAATCTGTTTAAGGTGGAATTGGTATCTGTTAAGGTGGTATGGGTGGGTTATTGTTACATGTTTAATCTGTTTAAGGTGGAATTGGTATATGTTAAGGTGGTATGGGTGGGTTATTGTTACCTGTTTAATCTGTTTAAGGTGGAATTAGTGACTGTTAAGGTGGTATGGTATAAATAAGTCTTCTTAGTATTAAACGTGTCTCTTAAGGTAGTATGATCGCATTATAATACATACTGTATTTCTCGGTTAAGGTGGTAGGTATTGTTACTTAAACTCTTTAAGGTGAAATCTTTCTAAAGGTGGTGTGAGCAGATTTAATATGTATTTTGTAAGTAAACATGGAAAGATTACAATTTTAGAGGGTTCATTTTTTACTGTAAATCTAATATAATAGGGCTGTTAATCATTTTAAGGTGGTATTTCTAGTTTGTCAGGTATTTCCTCGCAGTTAAGGTGGAATAAGAAGACTATGATATGTTTTTGTATTACTTAAGTTGGTATAATTGGCATTTATTGTACCGGTTTAATCTGTTTAAGGTGGAATTGGTCTCTGTTAAGGTGGTATGAGGAGATATAACAACTATTACTCAGTTAAGGTGGAACGTTCATGATTTAAGAGGGTTTATTTATTTCTCTAAATCACACACACAAAGCTATTCATTATTTTAAGGTGGTATTAGCACGTTATATATATTTGTGTGGCACTTAAGGTGGAATAACTGGAGTTATAAAGACTGTATGTCTCAATTACGATGGTTTGTTGTTGACGGTTAATATGATATTGTCTGTCATTTCTGAGTTAAAGGTGTGTGAGTGAGGCTTTTAAGGTGGCGTCGCTCATTAAAAAAGATTAAGGTGTTCGAGGGGGGGGTTTAATTATATTACACATTAAGGTGTTAAGGTGGTATGACTGCTGGAGTTCCTTTAATGAGCTGAAACTAAACTGCAGACTGTGAGCGTTTTACTTTAATTACAGTCGTAAATTTCAAAATTAGTGCTGCTTATTAAATATAAAAGCCATAAAACATCTCTCTCTCACACTCACACACACACACACACACACACACACACACACACACACACACACACACACACACACACACACACACACACACACACAGTATCTCCTAATGAAAACAAGACATTCAAACACTTGTGCCGTAGGAAATTAATCCAAAATATAATCAGATTTATTGATAATGAATATAATTGTTAGTTTCAGACGAAGAACAATTTATCTCGTCTTTTTTTACACACTCTTGAGACGGATTCAATAATGTCTTTTGATACGTCTATGGCTTTCTGTCTATATATATATTTATTTATGTTTCTTACTTCCTGTCTTTTGTCCGTTTATTTCTTGTATAACCGCTGCAGAGGAAGAAAGCACATCTTTAAAACACAAACAACGTCTTTTCATCCTCTCATCTGTCCATTTACCTTCATCTCACACACACACACACACACACACACACACACACACACACACACACACACACACACACACACACACACACACACACACACACACACACACGCACGCACGCGCGCGCACGCACGCACGCACGCACGCACGCACGCACGCACGCACGCACGCACGCACGCACGCACGCACGCACGCACGCACGCAGGCACGGACACACACAGAGAAAAACACTCTGTCCGTTTTTAAAAGCCCGATTTATGTTCTCTCTTTCTATTCCGAGTGTGTGAATAAAAAAAACATCCATTTGTCCGATTGCTCACAAATACACACACACACACAAACACGTACACACACACGTACACACACACATACACTCGCACAGTGCAAAGTTTAACCCTGACCTGAAAATGGAAAATGAAAAAAACACTGATATATAAATAAATATTAAAAAGGCTTTCAAGCTGAAAAGTAAGACATCAGTGTGTGTGTGTGTGTGTGTGTGTGTGTGTGTGTGTGTGTGTGTGTGTGTGTGTGTGTGTGTGTGCCCGAGGCGAGGCATGCCCTCCTCCCCCTCATGTCTCTCTTTTCTTCTTCTGTGGTTCAGCAGACCTGCAGCGTTTCTGATTCAGACCTGACACAAACACATTCAGCTTTCAGACGTTTCTCCATCTGGAAATAATAATGAAACCCGCAGAGAGGAGACGACGGACAGGAGACGCTGAACATGAACAACGCAAAACAACTAAACCCCGAAACCTCTGAAAACTAGACGGAAAACAACTAAGTCAAGGTTTAAAAAATGTGTAAAAAGATTAAGAATAAGAAGATAAACAACAATAAAAAACAGTAAAAAGGCCCAAAATTACAAAATGTCCACAAAGACACGCAATGAGCAAAACAGCAAGAAGTCCAAAAAATAGACGAAAACAACAACATTAACCGCATTCACACCGTACTTCCCAGCTCTTAGTCCCCAGCACTTAGTTCCCAGCACTTAGTTCCCAGCACTTAGTTCCCAGCTCTTAGTCCCCAGCACTTAGTTCCCAGCTCTTAGTTCCCAGCTCTTAGTTCCCAGCACTTAGTTCCCAGCTCTTAGTTCCCCCATGGAACTAAGAGCCGATCGCGTTCACACCGGAATAAGTCCCTGGGGGAAGATTACGCAAATGAAGCCGCTGACGTCACTTCTTCTTCTTCTGCTTTGGGTTTACTGGCAGGCTGCAAACCACTTCACGGCGTATACTGCCACCCGGAGTCCCCGGCCGGAAGTCCCCGGAGTTGGGGAAGGCTTCAGTAGAAGCTGCTGGGACTCCCAGCAGCTTCTACTGAAGCCTTCAGAGTAAATCGCCAGAACGCCGACACCTCCTCATCTCCACCGCTCCCATGTTTTCTTTTGTGTTGCCATAAGTTATTCTCTCTGCGTTTGTGCGCTGGGCTAATGCTAATGCTAATAATGCTAATGCCACAAATACAATGGCGGCTTCACAAAACTTTTCAGAGTTGTACGGGGCGTGGTTTGCAATTCGCCCAGCCAATCAGAACTGGGGCACTTTTTCCCCCAGGATAGTCCCACCTCTCTAGCAGGGACTAAAAATGGGGGTAAAGGTTCTCTGAACTAAGTTCTCTTTTTGGTGTGAACGCAAAATTCCAGGCACTAACGGAACTAAACGGGAAAAGCACTCCGGTGTGAACGCGCCTAAATATATGGTGAAAAAAAATAAGAAAAAAGGTGCAAAACTAGAAAGAGATGCAAAAATGGTCTACAAGAAATCATCGAACAAGAAATCATCGACAGTAAGATGCAAAAAACTACAAAAACAACGAAAAACTAAAACGCGCAAAACCGAGAGACGAGACTGCAACCACCCAAAACAAAAGATAAGCTAAACTACAAAAAGCTCCAAAACGAGATGGACAATAACCAAGACAACAAAAATGAACTGAACGTCCACAAAGAACAACAATACAAGAAAACAACGCAAAACAACAAAAGGCTAAAAGAGAGCCCAAAACGTCCACAAAGAGACGCTAAACAGGAACAACGCAAAACAACAAAACCGCAACTAACTCATGGTTTAAAAACATTTGTAAAAACAGGCGCAAAATTACAAAATGGTGCAAATTGAAAGAAACTCGATAAAATACAACAACGAAAGAAAACAAAGGGCGCGAAACAGCCAATAAAAAACACGTAGAATAAAACGAGCAAATGGTCACACGAGATACCCAAAACTACCAAGAGGTGCAAAACACAAAGACATAATAGAAGTCCAAAAACGAGACAAATATACGGTGAAAAAAATAAGAAAAAAGTGCGAAACTAGAAAGAGATGCAAAATGGTCTCCAAAGAGTCATCGAACAAGAAATCACACAAAAACTACAAAAATCACGTAAAACAAAATCGCGTAAAACCGAGAGACAAAACAGCAACACCCAAACTAAAAATGTGCTAAACTACAAAAAACCCAATAAAAATGTAAAACAAAACAAAAATAGTTCAACGTCCACAAAGGAACACAACACCAGAAAACAACGCAGAACAACAAACCCGCAAAACCTCCGAAAACAACGAAGTCATGGTAAAAACTAAAAAGGTGCCAAACGTCCACAGAGAGATTTGAAAAAGCACAAAATTACAAAAAGGTGAAAAATGGCCACAAAGACACGCAAAACAGCAAGAAGTCCAAAAACGAGACTGAAAAAACAACAAATATATGTTGACATTTTTTTTTTAATGGTGCAAACCTAGAAAGAGACGCAAACATGGTCGACAAAGAATCACCGAACAAGGAATCATCCAGAAAAAAAAAAAGACTTTAACGTCCACAAAGGAACACAACACCAGAAAACAACGCAGAACAACAAAAAGGCGCTAACCTAAAAATGTTTTGCCAAAACCTCCGTACAGACGCAAAGCAGCATGAAGCCTCCACGTTGTTTAACCTGTTAAGCCCCAAAGCCCCCGTCGGCGGGTCTTTTAAAAAAAAAATTATTTATTTTTTATTAATTTTTTTTCTTTTCATTTTTTTTCTTTGGATGGAATGAATACCTATGGTGATAATTCAATGTAATACATCATTTTTATAGTCTGGTACCTGAAAAAGATCGAATGGCACTGATGGAACCAGATGTACCCAAATGTGCCGAAAGCTTATTCCGCCTGGAACTTCTTTTTGCTAAATCTCTCTAAAAAGGTCAAATTTAACTTGTTTTGCCTCAATCTTGATACAGGGTACTTATTATATGTTATAGTTTGGATTCCTAAAGCTTGTAGTCTACCATCCCATCATTCAAGGGTGGTTTTCACTATAAGTAATGTTTTTTCTTTAGGCGGAGGTAAGAATTTACCTTTTTTTACTACGTTCCATCTGAATTGATTCTGACTGAGAAAAATCTATATTGATTCTGACACTTCTACATCCAACTCACAGATGTAACCTTGCTTTGAGAAAAGAAATTATTCATATAACCGTTTTAGAAGTGAAGTTGTAGTCATTTGTTTTGGGCATGTCATTTTCGAGCCTGAAACCTGAAAAACAGGCTTGGTGCTTAACAGGTTAACAGCCTGCCAACGGTGTAAGTTGAACTCTAACCCTCTCTGGAAACATGTTAAATAAAACCTCTACAGTTAGTAACTTCAGCGGCCGTCACCCCGACAAACTAACAAACACGACTCCCTCAGAAAGCGCTTTAATGGAGCTCCGCAGGGAGAGGTCAGCAGAGTCACGAGTCTCTAAACAAAATCAAAATATCAAAGTTTCCTTGGAGCCTTTCATCGTCTCTAACTGTGTTTGTTTGTGTCTCTGTTCGGCAGAGCTGACACCTCTGACTCCAATCAGCTGTTCTGACCTCTGACACACACCAGACACACACACACACACACACGCACACACACACACACACACACACACACCATTAGTGAATGAAGGGCAGCAGGTAACCTCCGTCAGTAAATACTGCAGCAAAACATCTATTATATGTTTTCATATCCCAGTTCAAAGGAGTGTGTGTGTGTGTGTGTGTGTGTGTGTGTGTGTGTGTGTGTGTGTGTGTGTGTGTGTGTCATGACATCATAAGCGAGGTGTCGGGGTTGGATTGATTTAGCAACACTTAACATGAACACTCTCTCACACACACACACACACATACACACACACACACAAACACACACACACACATACACACACACACACACACACACAAACACACACACACACATACACACACACACACACACACACACACACACACACACACACACACACACACAGATGCATGTCAAGGCTAATCTATGCTAATCTAATGAGCGACAGGACAATGCTGTTAGCGATAATGGATGTCAGTGTGTGTGTGTGTGTGTGTGTGTGTGTGTGCGCGTGTGTGTGTGTGTGTGTGTGTGTGTGTGTGTGTGTCTCTCCTTGTAACGATCATTTGATCAGACAGGTTTATTACAGCCAGCTAATTCTATTAACCCCGCTCCACTGCTCACACACTCATACACACACACACACACACACACACACACACACACACACACACACACACACACACACACACACACACACACACACACTGTATATCAGGATCATAAACCTGACCGTGTCTCCATATTATTTTGGCCGTGGGAATATAATCACCGCGTTTCTTTTAAAATATGTTTTGATATGAAAAGGATTTTTTCTGAATTATTTCCTTGTAATTTTAATCATTTCAGTTTCTTTCTCATATTTGTATGACTTATTACCACACAGTATTTAAGTGTATCTTTATCGAATATTGGCGATTTTAATTTTCTAAATTCACCACTTTAGTCTTTGTCTGTATTATCTTTTGAGCTAGGGTTATTTGCATTTTAAGCTTTTTAAAGACTTTCTACATCTTAATGCTCTTTTGTTAGCTGTGGAGCACTTTGAATTGTCTTGTGTTGAAAGGTGCTCATAGAAACTAATTTCTATATATATATATTATATATTTTCTTAAGACCCTAACCCTAAAAAAGCAAAGAGACTTTATAAGGTACACATATAAAATAAGTACAAACTAAAGTGTTATGTATTTATGTTTTCTCATATATGATCGCTTAAGGACAATACACACTGCACCAGTTTAATGTGTTGATTTAAAGCACACACACACACACACACACACACACACACACACACACACACACACACACACACACACACACACACACACACACACACACACACACACACACACACACACACACACACACACACACACACACACACACACACACACACACACGTTGACCTGAGGAGGAGGGGATGTGCTTCCTGTCTCCTGAGGAGGCGTCGGATGCAGATACCTGCAGGTTTCTCTGCTCCGTCTCTACTTATCGATCAAAGACTGAGTTTCTCTATTTTTACTTTCAGAGTTTCAACAGGAAGCAGAAAACTCGGTGCTGAACCAATAAGAAAGAGGCACCTGGAGGCGTGTTGGAGTCGGGTCAGGGGAGCTAAAACTCTTCCTCCAGAAACAGAGGAGCCGCCTGAAGCTAAACACGCTGCAGTGAAGTCAGACAGACGAGTGACGAGTTCATGAAAACTAAAACTGATCACAGAGAAAAATATCTGAAACATCCAGCGACATTTCAGGTAACATCACACACACCCAGGCATCAAATCAATGTGTGGTGAGGGTTAGTGGAGGGATGCAGGGTCAGGGGTCAGGGATCAGGGGTTTGCAAATAATGCTGTCAGGGAGAAGACGTTTAGGAAATTACCGGTTAAGAGTCAGGGATTAACAGGGAAGGGATCAAAGGTTAAAGGGGAAGGGATCAGAAGTTTAAGGGTCAGTTTTAAGGGTCAGGGATCAGAGGTTAAAGGGGAAGGGATCAGAGGTTTAAGGTTCAGGTATTAAGGGTTTTACAGGCAGGGATGATGGGTTAAAGGGGAAGGGATCAGATGTTAAAGGGGAAGGGATCAGATGTTAAAGGGGAAGGGATCAGAGGTTAAAGGGGAAGGGATCAGATGTTAAAGGGGAAGGGATCAGAGGGTTTTAGGTTTAAGGGTCAGAGATCAGAGTTTTAAGATGTAAGGGTCAGGGATCAAAGGTAAAGGGTAAGGGGGGCAGGACACACTGGCTGATGTTAGGTGCATGTTAAGGGATCATAGGTTAAGGGGTTAAGGGTCAGTGATTAAGGGATCAGAGGTTAAGGGTCAGTGGTTAAGGGATGAGAGGTTAAGGGATCAGTGGTTAAGGGATAATAGGTTAACGGTCAGAGGTTAAGGGTCAGGTGTTATGAGGTCAAGGGTCAGGTGTTAGGTGAAGGTTAACGGTGAGAGGTTAAGGGGTTAAGGGATCACAGGTTAAGGGTCAGGTGTTAGGATGTCAGGTGCAGGTTAAGGGTCAGAGGTTAAGGGATCAGAGGTTAATGGTCAGGTGTTAGGATGTTAGGTGCAGGTTAACGGTCAGGGGTCAGGTGTTAAGGGGTTAAGGGTCAGAGGTTAAGGGTCAGGTGTTAGATGTTAGGTGCAGGTGCAGGTTAGGTTACTCACAGGTAGTAAGTGTAGGAGTGATAATTTCTCCGTCTGAGTGGTGGGGAGCAGAGGGAGGGATGGAATGACGGGAAAGAAAAAACAGAAAAACAGAAAAAGGAAAACCACAGATTAATGTCTCGGAGAGTAAAAACTGAACAGATGAGATAAAATTATCATGCGTGGAGGTGGAGGAGAGGAGACACGTGATTGGCTGGTGCAATGTGTCAATCAAAGTGTGGAGGGGGGGCGGGCACAACAGTTCTCAATACACTGGATGCTGTCAAACTTTAAGATCTTTAAGATACTTACCCCTACCTACCTACTTTACCTTCATGCTTAACTACCTTCTTCAATATCTACCTAAATGATTCCCCTACATACCTGACTCCCTAACTTCACATCACTTAACCTGACCCTCAAACCTTTGGTCCCTGACCCTTAGTTTTCAACATTAAACCTCTGAATCTTGCCCTTTAGATCCTCTGATCCCTGACTCTTTGACCTCTGATTCCTTACCCTTAAATCCTTACCCTTAAACCTGAACCCTAAAACTCTGGTCCCGTAACCTTACATTTGAATTTTTAACCTCTCATCCCTG
This sequence comes from Trematomus bernacchii, assembly GCF_902827165.1. NCBI lineage: Eukaryota > Metazoa > Chordata > Actinopteri > Perciformes > Nototheniidae > Trematomus > Trematomus bernacchii. The sequence goes on from NW_022987743.1 coordinate 208,234, forward strand.
CCCTTTGAAATCCTTAAAAATCTACCTACCCAACTAATGACCTTACTACCTACCTAACTTACTACCTACCCAACTTACTACCTACCCAACTTACTACCTACCCAACTTACAACCTACCCAACTTACAACCTACCCAACTAATGACCTTACTACCTACCTAACTTACTACCTACCCAACTTACTACCTACCCAACTTACTACCTTACTACCTACCCAACTTACTACCTACCCAACTTACTACCTTACTACCTACCCAACTTACAACCTACCCAACTTACAACCTACCCAACTTACTACCTACCCAACTTACAACCTACCCAACTTACAACCTACTCAACTTACTACCTACCCAACTTACAACCTACCCAACTTACTACCTACCCAACTTACTACCTACCCAACTTACAACCTACCCAACTTACAACCTACTCAACTTACTACCTACCCAACTTACAACCTACCCAACTTACTACCTACCCAACTTACTACCTACCCAACTTACAACCTACCCAACTTACTACCTACCCAACTTACTACCTACCCAACTTACAACCTACCCAACTTACTACCTTACTACCTACCCAACTTACTACCTACCCAACTTACAACCTACCCAACTTACAACCTACCCAACTTACTACCTACCCAACTTACTACCTTACTACCCTACCCAACTTACTACCTACCTAACTTACTACCTACCCAACTTACTACCTACCCAACTTACTACCTACCCAACTTACTACCTACCCAACTTACTACCTTACTACCTACCCAACTTACTACCTACCCAACTTACTACCTACCCAACTTACAACCTACCCAACTTACTACCTTACTACCTACCCAACTTACTACCTACCTAACTTACTACCTACCCAACTTACTACCTACCCAACTTACTACCTACCCAACTTACTACCTACCCAACTTACAACCTACCCAACTTACAACCTACCCAACTTACTACCTACCCAACTTATACTACCTACCCAACTTACAACCTACCTACCCAACTTACTACCTACCCAACTTACTACCTTACTACCTACCCAACTTACTACCTACCCAACTTACAACCTACCCAACTTACTACCTACCCAACTTACTACCTTACTACCTACCCAACTTACTACCTACCCAACTTACTACCTACCCAACTTACTACCTTACTACCTACCCAACTTACTACCTACCCAACTTACTACCTTACTACCTACCCAACTTACTACCTACCCAACTTACTACCTTACTACCTACCCAACTTACTACCTACCCAACTTACTACCTTACTACCTACCCAACTTACTACCTACCCAACTTACTACCTTACTACCTACCCAACTTACTACCTACCCAACTTACTACCTTACTACCTACCCAACTTACTACCTACCCAACTTACTACCTTACTACCTACCCACTTACCTACTACCCAACTTACTACCTTACTACCTACCCAACTTACTACCTACCCAACTTACTACCTTACTACCTACCCAACTTACTACCTACCCAACTTACTACCTACCCAACTTACTACCTACCCAACTTACTACCTACCTACATACCAACGGACCAACCTTCTTCCCCTATCTAGCAATCTACCTACCTGTTCCCTTCGAGTCTAAAATAGACTTTCAAGATTAGATGCAATATACCTGTTCTGCTGTGCTAATAACAACTGTTGGGTTTCTTCTACATTGTGCTGTTTCCACGGAGGTGCAGGAGTTGTATTTGTAAGTATAAACCCAAAACCCCAGAGAGGAACATGTGGTTAATCCCCGTAAGGACTCTCTGACCCTCAGCACTACCTTGTCGCAGCAGCACTTAGTATCCCTGCGCTGCGTATCCCTCCACCAGCTGTTTGTAACACGCTGTCCTACAAAGAGACTCGATCTGACAGTGAGGAGAAAGTGGTTAGAGCGTCTGATCATCGCCCTGCAGCCAATCAGAGGGGTAACGTGCAGCTTCCTGTTTCACTCCCGCTGTAATGAGTCTGACCTCCGTCTGCTCACAGAGTGGAAATCAAACGCACCCGTCAACATTAAAACCCTCATTAGAGACCGAACAACCGCCGCTCTCGTTTTCTCTCTCTAGAATCTGTTAGAGAGATCAGAGCGCCATCACCCCAACTCACACACATTAAAGTGTGTGTGTGTGTGTGTGTGTGTGTGTGTGTGTGTGTGTGTGTGTGTGTGTGTGTGTGTGTGTGTGTGTGTGTGTGTGTGTGTGTGTGTGTGTGTGTGTGTGCATCTCTGTAGCCTGAAGCCATTCAGCTCGAGGCGACTCTGGAATAAAAAAACAAAGAATAAAACGCTCTTTCATCTAAATTTCTCTCTTATCGTCGACGTTCTCCAAACACAGAAGCTTTACTCTGTGTTTAAGAGTGTGTGTGTGTGTGTGTGTGTGTGTGTGTGTGTGTGTGTGTGTGTGTGTGTCCCAGCGGGGTTGTGTGTTTGATGTTCGAGAATAAAGTCGGTCCACATATAGTTTAATGGTGATTACCGCTGCAATCTGCTCCATTATTCATCCTCTCTGAAACTGTGTGTGTGTGTGTGTGTGTGTGTGTGTGTGTGTGTGTGTGTGTGTGTGTGTGTGTGTGTGTGTGTGTGTGTGTGTCTTTGATGTAACTTCACTTATCTACATGTAACATAAAATAATACCAGTATTACAGTACTAAACTAAACTGTAAAACCTATCAAACTAAGTTTTAATAGACACAATTCAATATATTTGGTTTGATAACTATTAACAACCATTGACTTACATTAATATCACAATTATTAAACCAATAATTATCATAAACTACCATTGAAAACCTCTAACACAATAACCCACTGGTATTAACATAAAATACTTTGAAGCCACCATTCAGTGATATTATCAATACAATTTTGAGTACAAAATGAACATTGACTACCATTGAAAACAACATTTACAATTATGTTCTAGTATTTACTAACATAAACTACTCTGAACTAGCATCCATTAACTTACATGTACTTGTTTCCTGGTTTGATCCAATAATAACCATTGACTTTTATTGAAGTGACAAGCAATATTATAAATTACTTTGAATTAGCCACCATTTACAGACATTAATTAAACACTAATATTAGTCAATTGGATATTTAAAGAAACGTTTAAGGTTTTAAATGCTGTATTTGGTAGGAAAATGTATGTTTGTGCGTGTGTGTGTGTGTGTGTGTGTGTGTGTGTGTGTGTGTGTGTGTGTGTGTGTGTGTGTGTGTGTGTGTGTGTGTGTGTGTGCGCATACCGTTTGTTCATTAGCAGGATGACTCCGAGGAAGATGATGATGAAGAGCAGGATGCCAGCGATGGCTCCAGCGATCTTCACCGTGTGGTCGCTCTGTTTCTCCTGCTCCGGCTCCGGCTTACGGGTCGCTGCTCCTGGAAATCATCAAAACACAAAATGAATATGGACCGACAAAATATTAGCTTCCAGTAAAATGTAAATGGCCCCTCTAATAAAGGTATTCTCATTCTGAAATGTATATACTGCTCTAAAGATGTAAATATGAAACCATTAACTTTCATTAACTCACAGCTTTTATTTTGGTCGCTGCACCTTAAACTAACAACTTTAAGAAACATATATTTATATTTCCATTAACTTCCATTAACCACCATTCAAATATTATTTCAAATGCACATAATTGCCATTAACCAAGATTAAAGGTACATTTTTATTTTATATGTCCATTAACTTCCATTAACCACCATTAACTTCCATTAACCACTGTTAACTATGAGTAAAATATTACTTTCTATGTCCATTAACTTCCATCAACCATCGTTACCTTCCATTAACCCCCGTTAACTTCATTAACCACTGTTAACTATGAGTAAAATATTACTTTCTGTGTCCATTAACTTCCATTAACCATCGTTACCTTCCATTAACCCCCGTTAACTTCCATTAACCACTGTTAACTATGAGTAAAATATTACTTTCTGTGTCCATTAACTTCCATTAACCATCGTTACCTTCCATTAACCCCCGTTAACTTCCATTAACCACTGTTAACTATGAGTAAAATATTATTTGATATGTCCGTTAACTTCCATTAACCATCGTTACCTTCCATTAACCCCCGTTAACTTCCATTAACCACTGTTAACTATGAGTAAAATATTACTTTCTATGTCCATTAACTTCCATCAACCATCGTTACCTTCCATTAACCCCCCTTAACTTCCATTAACCACTGTTAACTATGAGTAAAATATTACTTTCTGTGTCC
>NW_022987743.1:217500-237500 GCF_902827165.1 Trematomus bernacchii
TGTGCTGAACCGTTATCATGCAGCGGGCGTCCGTCTCTCCTTTACATTCACAGCAGCTCACTGTTAGAGCTGCAAGGCATCGTGGGTCCTCTGAAAGGGAGGAGGGGACACACACACACACACACACACCCCTCCTCTCTCTCCTGGGAGATCTGTTTGGCCGCTGCAGCATGACTGACAGGTGTCAGGGGAGCGGAGCAGCCAATCAGCAGCTGGCGTCGTTAGCCAGCAGAACTGAGCTCCAATAAAAGCTGATTAAAGCCAGAACAGGCAATTACTGTGTGTGTGTGTGTGTGTGTGTGTGTGTGTGTGTGTGTGTGTGTGTGTGTGTCCATCAGGAGAGATAACAGTGTTTTCAGCGTGTTTAGCTGCGTTGCTGTACAGCTCTCTGGACGGCCATAAAGTGGCAGTCATTAGCCGCGGGTTAGCCTAGCGTTAGCGTGTTACAGAGTTTAGCGTGTGCTTTATTATTGTTTTGTGTGTGTGTGTGTGTGTGTGTGTGTGTGTGTGTGTGTGTGTGTGTGTGTGTGTTTGCAGAGGACATCAGGTCGTCCTGAGGACCATCTGTGAGTCATCTTACTTCTGCATAGGACCCGTGTGCTAACCATTAGCCTTTAGCGCTCCAACGGCTAGCTGCCATCTGTGTTTCATTACACAGAATGGGCTGGCTAGCTAGCGGCTAATGTAGCATTCAAACCCAGTCCAGAAGGTATCAAAGCTAGTAACGCTAACCGCTAACAGTGCAGAATGATTTTCAAAATAAAATACAGTTGAGTACATCCAAAAAGGGATAATATATTTCAAAATAAAACATACTCTGTGCAACATTATACATGATAACACATTTTTGAAGTAAAATAAATGTAGTCGATGTCTTTCAAAATAAAACACCTCTACACCTGTCCAGGTAAATTACCCATAAAACCTTTTTTTGACAATCAAAACCTTTCAAAATAAAACAGCACTCAACAACGCCTTCCAAAATTAAATATAACTTTTTCAAAATAAAACCGAAGACCTTTCAGAATAAAATGTACTTTTAACATAGCACTTTTCAAAATAAAAACAAAGACCTTTCAAAATAAAATGCACTTTTCTGCCTCACCTTTAGTGGCCACCCGCACACAGTCGATCTTTGTTTCCTGTTTGGAGAGAAAAGCAAATTAGTTTCCTGTCAACACGAAATGCCGACATATTAGCTGTCACGTCTGGCAACTTTCTCTCACACACCCTCACACACACCCTCACACACACATACACACACACACACACACACACACACACACACACACACACACACACACACACACACACACACACACACACACACACACACACACACACACACACACACACACACACATCGTAAACAGAGCGGACAGACGGCAAATGGCTGTGGATCAGTGCCTGTGCTGGCATTTAACAACCAACAAACACACACACACACACACTTCAGACTCACACACACTTAACACACTTGGGACACACACACTTGGGGAAACACACACACATTGAGACAGGTTTTGAACATCTTGTGTCTTCCTGGTTTTAACAAACAGACGACAAATTAACCACAAGAGCTCATGAATATTCATGCGCACACACACACACACACACACATCTAAACACACACACACTTTGTGGTGCAGCGACAGTAAAAAGCACTACGGTTGCTGCATTATTCAACACACACACACACCAATTAAACCTCCCGGCGTCAATAATTAACACACAACACAATACAATCAGTGTGTGTGTGTAAGTGTGTCTGTGTGTGTGTGCACAGTCAACAATTATCTTTTTTTACACACACACGTGACCAAAAACACACACACACACATCTCCCACTGCAGCCTATTAGTGTCACTGGTCAGGCTGCTGGAACTATTTCCACATCCATTAAACTGTGTGTGTGTGTGTGTGTGTGTGTGTGTGTGTGTGTGTGTGTGTGTGTGTGTGTGTGTGTGTGTGTGTGTGTGTGTATGTGTGTGTGCACGTGCGTGCGTGTGTGTGTGTGTGTGTCACAGTGTGTGACCTCTGTCTCTGTTTCACTCCTCTGGTTTTTCTGACAGAAAGAACAGAAAGTGAAGGAAACTGAAGGGACGTGTAGAGTATAACACAGGAGGATAATGGCGAGGCTTTGTTAGAACACACACACACACACACCCTCACACACACACTGTCACACATCGGGGTCTGCTGCACTCTGTGATTGGATATCGTGACACACGCCACTCCTTTAAATAAAACTCAGTCTGTGTTTCCAACAGTTTTGGAACAAAGACTCTTAAAGCTGCAGAACCTGAGAAACTTCATGTTTGAACTGTATGCCTCTGATAGATGATAAGGCGGGTGTATCAGTGTACATGTGAGTGTACAGGTGTGTGTGTGTGTGTGTGTGTGTACAGGTGTGTGTGTGGGTACAGGTGTGTGTGCGTAGAGGTAGACTCACCCCGTTAGCAGTGCTCACAGCCTGGTAGTAGATCCCATAACTCTTGTGAGGCAGCAGAGGAGCGTTCCAGTAGCCGCTGTACGTCCTGTTATCACCTGCACACATACACACACACACACACAGACAAAGGTAAACAGGTAAACAAGTACACAGGTAAACAGGTAAACAAGTACACAGGTAAAACGGTAAACATATTTTTGATGTATTAACCTATGCAAAAGGAGTGGGCCACCCTCAGCTCGCTCATTAACTAACTAACTAACTAACTAACTAACTAACTAACTAACTAACTAACTAACTAACTAACTATTAGTTTAACTAACTTACCGGTGCAGAAGGAGTGGGCTCCAGCTCGCTAACTAACTAACTAACTAACTAACTAACTAACTAACTAATTAGCTAATTAACTACTAGTTTAAGTCACTCACCGATGCAGAAGGAACGGACCGCCCTCTGCTCGCTCATTAACTAACTAACTAACTAGCTAGCTAACTAACTAACTAACTAACTAACTAGCTAACTAACTAACTAACTAACTAACTAGCTAACTAACTAACTAACTAACTAACTAGCTAACTAACTAACTATTAGTTTAACTAACTTACCGATGCAGAAGGAGTGGGCTCCAGCTCGCTAACTAACTAGCTAACTAACTAATTAGCTAATTAACTAACTAATTAGCTAATTAACTACTAGTCTAAGCCACTCACCGATGCAGAAGGAGCGTGCCGCCCTCAGCTCGCTCACTAACTAACAGCTAACTAACTAACTAACTATCTAACTACTAGTTAAACTAACTCACCGATGCAGAAGGAGCGTGCCCCCCGCAGCTCGCTGACCGGCAGCTCAGCGCTGAAGTAGTACTGAGAGTTGAGCAGCGAGGCGTTCTGGAAGTGGATCGGAACCGGGTAGCAGCGCAGGATCTCTGCAGTTCCTCTCCTCTGCCTGCGGGGGCGCTCCTCCTCCACCACCACCTGGTACTTACTGCACACACAGGGACATCCGTTAGCATCCGTTAGCATCAGTTGGTGTGTACAGACAGAGAGATCGAAATACCGTTTCCCACAATTTCGAATACAAAAATACAAATATATATACAATATATATAGACCTATATATACACAATCAACAGACACAATTATACATGTGCTCACATTAAGACATAAATAAAAGCACAACAATCAATAAATACAAAATAACAGTCACTTCAATGTCTTTGGGAATGTGCTGATACAGTAAGCATCAGTTAGTTATATTTTCCTTACCTACAGTTGTCTATTTACTGTAGGGTTAGGAGTCTTTGACTAGCTACGTTGCTAACTAACCAGAGAATAATAATAATAATAATAATAATAATAATTAAAGCTGCAAGCAGCGTTGAGCGGGTCTTCGACGCTCCGCAGGCTGTTGTCCGCACGTCGAGGTATCATGCAGGAGTTTTCCGGACTCGGCCGTTGGCAAACGTGGGAAGTTTCAGGCCGATGGGACAACGTAAATGGGAGTTACAGCAGTATTATACAGTAAACATTGTGTTTGATGGCGAGTGATCTACTGCCATGGCAACGGCATATGATGACATCCCAGAATTGGCGTAGAGCTGTTGAGGGGCGGACTAGTAGTCGTCATCTGAAGTCTGGTGCCGTTTGGAAGCTTTTCCATTGAATTAAGACAACATCGTGTTTTACGGCGTGGGATGCGTTGCCATGGAAACGGCATACGGTGAGATCTCAGATTTCACGTAGAGCTGTTGAGGGCCGGACCATTAACTGTCATCTGAAGTCTGGTGCAGTTTGGAACGTTTTCCATTGAATTAAGACAACATCGTGTTTTACGGCGTGGGATGCGTTGCCATGGAAACGGCATACGGTGAGATCTCAGATTTCACGTAGAGCTGTTGAGGGCCGGACCATTAACTGTCATCTGAAGTCTGGTGCCGTTTGGAAGCTTTTCCATTGAATTAAGACAACATCGTGTTTTACGGCGAGTGATGCGTTGCCATGGAAACGGCATACGGTGAGATCTCATATTTCACGTAGAGCTGTTGAGTCATGGACCAGTGATATAAAAGTGAAGATTGTGGGACGATGGGACCGTGTCGATTGGATTTACAGCGACACCGTGTTTTATGGCGAGGAATGCGTTGCCATGGAAACGGCATACGGTGAGATCTCAGATTTCACGTAGAGCTGTTGAGGGCCGGACCATTAACTGTCATCTGAAGTCTGGTGCCGTTTGGAACGTTTTCCAATGACTTAAGACAACATCGTGTTTTACGGCGTGGGATGTGTTGCCATGGAAACGGCATACGGTGAGATCTCAGATTTCACGTAGAGCTGTTGAGGGCCGGACCATTAACTGTCATCTGAAGTCTGGTGCAGTTTGGATCATTTTCCATTGAATTAAGACAACATCGTGTTTTACGGCGTGGGATGCGTTGCCATGGAAACGGCATACGATGAGATCTCAGATTTCACGTAGAGCTGTTGAGTCATGGACCAGTGATATAAAAGTGAAGATTGTGGGACGATGGGACCGTGTCGATTGGATTTACAGCGACACCGTGTTTTATGGCGAGGAATGCGTTGCCATGGAAACGGCATACGGTGAGATCTCAAATTTCGCGTAGAGCTGTTGAGTCATGGACCAGTAATATAAAAGTGAAGATTGGGGGACGATGGGACCGTGTCCATTGGATTTACAGCGACACCGTGTTTTATGGCGAGGGATTCGTTGCCATGGCAACAGCTTTTGAGGAAAACTGACTTTTGTCATATGAATGTGTTGAGGGCCGGACCATTAACTGTCATCTGAAGTCTGGTGCAGTTTGGAGCATTTTCCATTGACTTAAGACAACATTGTGAAGTTTGGTGGCGTTGTGAGCATGTCAGTTTGAGTTATGACATCATCGTATTCGTTTGATGGGCCTAGCATCGAGCGAACGCGAACTTTGGCGCCAAATAACGGCTGCGCCGTGCGAAAGAAAAAAACTTCCGTGATAACTTTTAATTGCCCATGTCTCGAGATGCTACCCGACGAATTTCGAGTCGTACGGATAAAGTCCCTGGGAGAAGATAGATTTTGCGCGGAGGACGAAAAACGCGAGAAATCGCGTTTTTCCGACGCCAAATTCAAAATGGCCGACTTCCTGTACGTTATTTTATACCCCTCTAAGAGGCTTTTTTGTTTGTCTCCGCACCTTAGATAGGCTTAGCGAGTTTCGTTCGGTTACGTGAAAGTTAAAGTAGGGGGAGTTAACGTTAAAAACGGAAGTGGGCGTGGCCTACGCAATTTTTGACGTAAAGTTCCGGGACCAATTACACATCGCAATTTTGCGCACTTCTGACGCGTGTGCAAAATTTGTTGAGTTTTCACATATGTGGCGGGGCTCAAAAGTGCGCTCAATGTATTCAAATAATAATCAGAATAATAATAATAAATAATCGGACCAATATCAATAATGTGCTCGTTTACAGTGACGTGGGCTACGCCCACGTCACTGTAGGCCGTTGGGCTACCTACTGTCATGATTTAGGCCACTTTTAATGGGCTTTTACCCGTCTTTTTCCCTGTTTTTAGTGGGTTTTGCATGGTTATCGCTCGCTTCGCGAGCGACTAAATTGATCGTAACGATATTAATTATGCGAGTTGCAATCACGTGGGCTTCGCCCACGTGACTGGGCTCGCGCGGACTATCTGCCGTCACTATTTCCGAACCTTTTCTGTGCTTTTGTTGGTCGTTTTCCCTGTTTTTGGGTGTTTTTAGCAGGTTTATCGGTCGCTGCGCGACCGATTTCAATAGGGTCTTCGCCGACCTATGGTCTCAGACCCTAATAATAATAATAATAATAATAATAATAATAATAATGCTCAAAGCACTTTACAATCAAGTAAAGAAGAAAAAAGTAAAAAGTGCTAAGCTAGGTGGAATAAGGGCGAGGGGTTAGTGGGTGAGGAGTTAGGGGTTAGGGGGTGAGGAGTTAGTGGGTGAGGAGTTAGTGGGTGAGGAGTTAGGGGTTGAGGAGTTAGTGGGTGAGGAGTTAGGGGTTAGGGGTTAGGGGGTGAGGTAGTTTAGTGGGTGAGGAGTTTAGGGTTATGTTAGTGGGTGTAGGAGTTAGGGGGGTTCGGGGGTGAGGAGTTAGTGTGTGAGGATTCTGTGGGTCGGCGGAGTTTTTAGGTGTTGAGGAGTTAGTGGGTGAAGGAGTAGGGTTAGGGGTTAGGGGCTGAGAGGTAGTGGGTGAGAGTCTAGTGGCGTGAGGGGTTAGGGGGTGAGGGGTTAGGGGGTGAGGAGTTAGTGGGTGAGGAGTTAGGGGTTAGGGGTTAGGGGGTGAGGAGTTAGTGGGTGAGGAGTTAGTGGGTGAGGGGTTAGGGCGTGAGGGGTTAGGGGGTGAGGAGTTAGGGGGTGAGGAGTTAGTGGGTGAGGAGTTAGTGGGTGAGGAGTTAGGGGTTAGGGGGTGAGGGGTTAGGGGGTGAGGGGTTAGGGGGTGAGGAGTTAGTGGGTGAGGAGTTAGGGGTTAGGGGTTAGGGGGTGAGGAGTTAGTGGGTGAGGAGTTAGTGGGTGAGGGGTTAGGGGGTGAGGAGTTAGTGGGTGAGGAGTTGAAGGCAAGAGTGAGAAGGTGAGTATTGAGGGATGTTTGTGTCATGACTACAAATGTCTAGGCAGGGCTCCCTAATGAAACCCAGCTGCATCATGGGAGTTGTAGTATCCACTGAGACACTTGTATAGGAAGATGTATATGGAATCAGGCTCTCATTTCTGAAGCGTTGTTGGGATTATTGAGTGTATCGCTGCTCACAGGAAGCCGCTCTCGTCCTCTTCTCCTCCCCATCTGTTGGTTCATTATTCAGCTGCAGAGAAAGGTCATCCTGCTCTCCTCCATCACTCTCTCACTCTTTATTAACTCTCTCTGTGTGGAGCTGTAACTTTATACCAGGCTGACATTAAACTGATAATTCATGCATCCTGTCTGTGCAGGTATTAAATCCTATATGTGGGGAAAGGACATGAAGACAGGAAACTAATGGGACCGGTTTGTCTGTTGTCAGCTGAATGTAATTGAAAATAAATTCAGCAGCGAGGAGAAGAATTAGAGCTCTAAAGGACGAATAAATGCCAGCTATCTGTCTGTTTGACGGGGGGGGGGGGGGGGGTTCCTCCATACACAACAACTGGTTACTGCAGGGATTTAAAGCTTCCAGGAGCTCCGTGCATCGTGGAGCAAGAAGAGCAGAAACAGACTGAAGATAACGAGCGTTTTGTGCCGACTGTACGAAAACTCTGCAGATTTCCAATCACCTTTAAGGCTCCACATAAACTCTGTTTGCACTGTGACATCTCTACCAACTCTATACAGACATAACTACCAATACTACACCAACTCTAAGAGATAATACTAATAAAATCTCCACAAAAACTCATCAGATTTGGAAACTATACAGAAACTACTAAAGATGTTTGAGCTCTAAACAAACTCTGCAGAAACTCCACTATCACAATATTTGAACACTCCTTATAAACTCCTTGGACTCTTTTTTGGGGGTCTACACTTTCTTGTCGTCCCCCAGCAGTTGTCAGAGTTCCCACGGACTGTGTGTGGGTTTACAAACACACTGAGCTGCACCTGAACGCAGCACGGTGAGTTTTCATTAGCGATTGTGTCCTCAGGGAAACGTGGGAAACAATAGTTGTGTTTTTTTTTTACAAGAGCCAGAGTCAGGACAGCAGTCATATATCACACACACGCACACACACACACACACACACACACACACACACACACACACACACACACACACACACACACACACACATATATAAACACACACATATATATACACACAAAGACACAAACAAAGAGGGTGTGGACTGCAGTGCTGTCACATTTCCTGCCGGACAGGAAACTAGAGGAGGACAGGAAGACACACACACACACACACACACACACACACACACACACACACACACACACACACACACACACACACACACACACACACACACACACACACACACACACACACACACACACACACACACACACACACACACACACACACACACACACACACTGCAGTATCTGTATTGTTTAATTCCCCACAGAAAACACAGATTCAATCTTTTCTTCTACCTCCTCCTCATTTTCTCTCCAATCACATTTCTTCACACTCACATTGCAGCACTTGTGTGTGTGTGTGTGTGTGTGTGTGTGTGTGTGTGTGTGTGTGTGTGTGTGTGTGTGTGTGTGTGTGTGTGTGTATGACAGTAATCTGATTACAGCAGCAGGTCGCTCGCGGCTACACCTTTTGTCCTGCGATCCGAGGCTCCTATACGTGAGTGTGTGTCATACAGTGTGTGTGTGTGTGTGTGTGTGTGTGTGTGTGTGTGTGTGTGTGTGTGTGTGTGTGCCTGAGGGCCGGCTTGGTGTCAGCAGAGACAAAAGCTAAGTTAAATATAAACACACACAAACATGAAATCTTCCCGCAGCATCTGTTCAATCTGATGGATTTCATATAAACTATCATGTCAATTAACACACTGCACGTCTCACACACACACACTTTATGACACACACACACACTTTATGACACACACACACACTTTATGACACACACACACACTTTATGACACACACACTCTTTACATCTCCGTCTTGTCCCAGCTTGAATAGGAATACATAAATCTCGATTCGCTTGAAATGATCCGTTCTCTTCTTTTCAGTCGACATGTGTTTTATCTGAACGCCGATTTCTCCCACGCCCCCTGAACATCCCACCAGCTGCCTGTGTGTCTCTTTTTATTTTGCTTTATTCATCCATCTTATACCCACTAAAGAGACATAATGCAGATAGCAGGCAGATCATGCTAAAAGACAACTTCAAATCCAAATTCAGGAGTTTTTATCCTGTAATTTGCATTACGTAACACCTCATTTGCATATTTAAACATAACATGTCTGAAAACTTGTAATACAAAAAGTAATTGTGTTAATGTCAGTAATGAAGTGGGGAAGTTTCAAGGTGATATCTGTTAGTAACAGTCTTTCCCCCACTCATTTAAACACACTTTTGTTGGAACAAACAACCCGGAAAGAGGCTCAAAAGGACCAAAGATACAGATCTAAGGATGTAGATATGGGATGATGAATCAGAGAGCATTTAACGGCAACTTTTTCTACAGCCTATTCATCTTTACATATATATTTAAAGTAAAAAATCTCTTGTTTTAGCATCTTAAATGTACATATTGACGTTAAATTAATATCTCTGAGATATGGATTGAAGGTAGGACAAAGTTAATATCTCACTCTACCAAACTTGGCAGTATTTCCTGATTTAAGGAGCGATACGAGGCTTCTCTGTCTCGCCTTACATGGTTTTATTCTTGTGAGAGATTAATAACTGCAGCTGTGTGTGTGTGTGTGTGTGTGTGTGTGTGTGTGTGTGTGTGTGTGTGTGTGTGTGTGTGTGTGTGTGTGTGTGATTGACACATTAGCAGTAATCCCTAGTTAATCCTCTCCGCGTTAGCCCCGCCCCCGCTGATAGTTAATTAACGGACTCCCTCGTTAAGGCGCCCGACGACGGGGATCAGACAGCTGTTGACATGACGACAGTTGCCGAGGATACCGCCTCCCAGTGACCCCCCCCCCCCGGCAACGACTGAGAAAAGTTTGTTTATTGTTTTATTGTCTGCATTTACAATATCACAGCGACTCGTCATTATGATACTCTGGATAATGAAGGTTGGCTTATTACATTTATTTATTAGTACATCAGTCTCTGAGCTTTAAAGAGTCCTCTCCTGCTGATGTTCAGGTGTATATCAGTATGTAGTGTCTCTACTTTAAAGAGTCCTCTCCTGCTGATGTTCAGGTGTATATCAGTATGTAGTGTCTCTACTTTAAAGAGTCCTCTCCTGCTGATGTTCAGGTGTATATCAGTATGTAGTGTCTCTACTTTAAAGAGTCCTCTCCTGCTGATGTTCAGGTGTATATCAGTATGTAGTGTCTCTACTTTAAAGAGTCCTCTCCTGCTGATGTTCAGGTGCATATCAGTATGTAGTGTCTCTACTTTAAAGAGTCCTCTCCTGCTGATGTTCAGGTGTATATCAGTATGTAGTGTCTCTACTTTAAAGAGTCCTCTCCTGCTGATGTTCAGGTGTATATCAGGATGTAGTGTCTCTACTTTAAAGAGTCCTCTCCTGCTGATGTTCAGGTGCATATCAGTATGTAGTGTCTCTACTTTAAAGAGTCCTCTCCTGCTGATGTTCAGGTGTATATCAGTATGTAGTGTCTCTACTTTAAAGAGTCCTCTCCTGCTGATGTTCAGGTGTATATCAGGATGTAGTGTCTCTACTTTAAAGAGTCCTCTCCTGCTGATGTTCAGGTGTATATCAGTATGTAGTGTCTCTACTTTAAAGAGTCCTCTCCTGCTGATGTTCAGGTGTATATCAGGATGTAGTGTCTCTACTTTAAAGAGTCCTCTCCTGCTGATGTTCAGGTGTATATCAGTATGTAGTGTCTCTACTTTAAAGAGTCCTCTCCTGCTGATGTTCAGGTGTATATCAGTATGTAGTGTCTCTACTTTAAAGAGTGCTCTCCTGCTGATGTTCAGGTGTATATCAGTATGTAGTGTCTCTACTTTAAAGAGTCCTCTCTTGAACATAACTACAGTCTGTTTGTTAAAATCTGCAACATTTTACAGATCACAGTTTTAATTTGAAGGGAAATAAAAAATGATTTCAGCTTCAGTTCTTCTTCATGTCGAGTTTAATGTTTAACGTCCGTCATGAAATCTTTATGAAGCGGAAGATTGATGCTGCTCAATATTTCAGTGTGTGTGTGTGTGTGTGTGTGTGTGTGTGTGTGTGTGTGTGTGTGTGTGTGTGTGTGTGTGTGTGTGTGCGTGTGTGTGTGTGTGGTGTGTGTGTGTGTGTGTGTGTGTGTGTGTGTGTGGTGTGTGTGTGTGTGTGTGTGTGTGTGTGTGTGTGTGTGTGTGTTACCTGACAGGTGCTCCTCTGCTCTGAGCTGGTTTCAGCAGCACGGTGACAGTAGAGTCCGTCTGGTTCAGAGGAGACTCCTGATCGTACGCCGGCATCAGAGGAGCTGCGGGAACATCGGGATTATTTTAAAGTAAGAAAATATCGTACAACCTCTCGACATGACCTCGATTAAAACGAGACTTATTGTACGATAGATGTGGACATTACCTCAAGTATTTTAACGTAATTACCTCGAGTGTTTTAACGTAAGAAATATCGTACAACCTCTCGACATGACCTCGATTAAAATGAGACTTATCGTACAATATATGAACATGACTTTGATTGATTAAGACATTCTGATACGATATATATGGACAAGACTGTGGTTATTTTAACGTAAGACATATCGTACAATCTCTCGACGTGACCTTGACTAAAATCACCCTTAGAGTACGATATATATGAACATGAATTTCGTTTTTTTAAACGTAAGACTTATGGGACGATATATGGACATTACCTCAAGTGTTTTAACATAAGGTTTATTGTAATATATATTTACATAACCTAGGTTATTAACTTATCGCACAATTTAGGGACATTATCCCGATCAATTCAAGACTTGTCGTACGTTATATGGACATGACCTGGATTGTTTTAACGTATGATTTATCCTAATTGTTGGGGAAATATTTTCCAAGGCCCATAACTGTGACCCAGTTTATCAGTTCATGTCCTGACTGAGCGCACGCACCTGTGACCTGGGCTGCTGCGCTCTCAGTGCTCTGTCTCCCTGTTCCTGCCTGTTGGCGTCAGCTGATAGAGGTGTTATGGTTCTATGTTCCTGCCTGTTGGATCAGCTGATAGAGGTGTTATGGTTCTATGTTCCTGCCTGTTGGCGTCAGCTGATAGAGGTGTTATGGTTCTATGTTCCTGCCTGTTGGCGTCAGCTGGTAGAGGTGTTATGGTTCTATGTTCCTGCCTGTTGGATCAGCTGATAGAGGTGTTATGGTTCTATGTTCCTGCCTGTTGGATCAGCTGATAGAGGTGTTATGGTTCTATGTTCCTGCCTGTTGGCGTCAGCTGATAGAGGTGTTATGGTTCTATGTTCCTGCCTGTTGGCGTCAGCTGGTAGAGGTGTTATGGTTCTATGTTCCTGCCTGCTGGCGTCAGCTGATAGAGGTGTTATGGTTCTATGTTCCTGCCTGCTGGCGTCAGCTGATAGAGGTGTTATGGTTCTATGTTCCTGCCTGCTGGCGTCAGCTGATAGAGGTGTTATGGTTCTATGTTCCTGCCTGTTGGCGTCAGCTGATAGAGGTGTTATGGTTCTATGTTCCTGCCTGTTGGCGTCAGCTGATAGAGGTGTTATGGTTCTATGTTCCTGCCTGTTGGCGTCAGCTGGTAGAGGTGTTATGGTTCTATGTTCCTGCCTGTTGGCGTCAGCTGGTAGAGGTGTTATGGTTCTATGTTCCTGCCTGTTGGCGTCAGCTGATAGAGGTGTTATGGTTCTATGTTCCTGCCTGCTGGCGTCAGCTGATAGAGGTGTTATGGTTCTATGTTCCTGCCTGTTGGCGTCAGCTGATAGAGGTGTTATGGTTCTATGTTCCTGCCTGTTGGCGTCAGCTGGTAGAGGTGTTATGGTTCTATGTTCCTGCCTGTTGGCGTCAGCTGATAGAGGTGTTATGGTTCTATGTTCCTGCCTGTCAGCTGGTAGAGGTGTTATGGTTCTATGTTCCTGCCTGTTGGCGTCAGCTGATAGAGGTGTTATGGTTCTATGTTCCTGCCTGTTGGCGTCAGCTGATAGAGGTGTTATGGTTCTATGTTCCTGCCTGTTGGCGTCAGCTGATAGAGGTGTTATGGTTCTATGTTCCTGCCTGTCAGCTGGTAGAGGTGTTATGGTTCTATGTTCCTGCCTGTTGGCGTCAGCTGATAGAGGTGTTATGGTTCTATGTTCCTGCCTGCTGGCGTCAGCTGATAGAGGTGTTATGGTTCTATGTTCCTGCCTGTTGGCGTCAGCTGATAGAGGTGTTATGGTTCTATGTTCCTGCCTGTTGGCGTCAGCTGATAGAGGTGTTATGGTTCTATGTTCCTGCCTGCTGGCGTCAGCTGATAGAGGTGTTATGGTTCTATGTTCCTGCCTGTTGGCGTCAGCTGATAGAGGTGTTATGGTTCTATGTTCCTGCCTGTTGGCGTCAGCTGATAGAGGTGTTATGGTTCTATGTTCCTGCCTGTTGGCGTCAGCTGATAGAGGTGTTATGGTTCTATGTTCCTGCCTGTTGGCGTCAGCTGGTAGAGGTGTTATGGTTCTATGTTCCTGCCTGCTGGCGTCAGCTGATAGAGGTGTTATGGTTCTATGTTCCTGCCTGCTGGCGTCAGCTGATAGAGGTGTTATGGTTCTATGTTCCTGCCTGTTGGCGTCAGCTGATAGAGGTGTTATGGTTCTATGTTCCTGCCTGTTGGCGTCAGCTGGTAGAGGTGTTATGGTTCTATGTTCCTGCCTGTTGGCGTCAGCTGATAGAGGTGTTATGGTTCTATGTTCCTGCCTGTCAGCTGGTAGAGGTGTTATGGTTCTATGTTCCTGCCTGTTGGCGTCAGCTGATAGAGGTGTTATGGTTCTATGTTCCTGCCTGTTGGCGTCCGCTGATAGAGGTGTTATGGTTCTATGTTCCTGCCTGTTGGCGTCAGCTGATAGAGGTGTTATGGTTCTATGTTCCTGCCTGTTGGCGTCAGCTGATAGAGGTGTTATGGTTCTATGTTCCTGCCTGTTGGCGTCAGCTGATAGAAGGGTTATGGTTCTATGTTCCTGCCTGCTGGCGTCAGCTGATAGAGGTGTTATGGTTCTATGTTCCTGCCTGCTGGCGTCAGCTGATAGAGGTGTTATGGTTCTATGTTCCTGCCTGTTGGCGTCAGCTGATAGAAGGGTTATGGTTCTATGTTCCTGCCTGTTGGCGTCAGCTGATAGAGGTGTTATGGTTCTATGTTCCTGCCTGTTGGTGTCAGCTGATAGAGGTGTTATGGTTCTATGTTCCTGCCTGTTGGATCAGCTGATAGAGGTGTTATGGTTCTATGTTCCTGCCTGTTGGATCAGCTGATAGAGGTGTTATGGTTCTATGTTCCTGCCTGTTGGCGTCAGCTGATAGAGGGGTTATGGTTCTATGTTCCTGCCTGTTGGCGTCAGCTGATAGAGGTGTTATGGTTCTATGTTCCTGCCTGTTGGCGTCAGCTGATAGAGGTGTTATGGTTCTATGTTCCTGCCTGTTGGCGTCAGCTGATAGAGGTGTTATAGTTCTGTGTTCCTGCCTGTTGGCGTCAGCTGATAGAGGGGTTATGGTTCTATGTTCCTGCCTGTTGGCGTCAGCTGATAGAGGTGTTATGGTTCTATGTTCCTGCCTGTTGGATCAGCTGATAGAGGTGTTATGGTTCTATGTTCCTGCCTGTTGGCGTCAGCTGATAGAGGTGTTATGGTTCTATGTTCCTGCCTGTTGGCATCAGCTGATAGAGGTGTTATGGTTCTATGCTCCTGCCTGTTGGCGTCAGCTGATAGAGGTGTTATGGTTCTATGTTCCTGCCTGTTGGCGTCAGCTGATAGAGGTGTTATGGTTCTATGTTCCTGCCTGTTGGCGTCAGCTGATAGAGGTGTTATGGTTCTATGTTCCTGCCTGTTGGCGTCAGCTGATAGAGGTGTTATGGTTCTATGTTCCTGCCTGTCAGCTGGTAGAGGTGTTATGGTTCTATGTTCCTGCCTGTTGGCGTCAGCTGATAGAGGTGTTATGGTTCTATGTTCCTGCCTGTTGGCGTCAGCTGATAGAGGTGTTATGGTTCTATGTTCCTGCCTGTTGGCGTCAGCTGATAGAGGTGTTATGGTTCTATGTTCCTGCCTGTTGGCGTCAGCTGATAGTGGTGTTATGGTTCTATGTTCCTGCCTGTTGGCGTCAGCTGATAGAGGTGTTATGGTTCTATGTTCCTGCCTGCTGGCGTCAGCTGATAGAGGTGTTATGGTTCTATGTTCCTGCCTGTTGGCGTCAGCTGATAGAGGTGTTATGGTTCTATGTTCCTGCCTGTTGGATCAGCTGATAGAGGTGTTATGGTTCTATGTTCCTGCCTGCTGGCGTCAGCTGATAGAGGTGTTATGGTTCTATGTTCCTGCCTGTTGGATCAGCTGATAGAGGTGTTATGGTTCTATGTTCCTGCCTGCTGGCGTCAGCTGATAGAGGTGTTATGGTTCTATGTTCCTGCCTGCTGGCGTCAGCTGATAGAGGTGTTATGGTTCTATGTTCCTGCCTGCTGGCGTCAGCTGATAGAGGTGTTATGGTTCTATGTTCCTGCCTGCTGGCGTCAGCTGATAGAGGTGTTATGGTTCTATGTTCCTGCCTGTTGGATCAGCTGATAGAGGTGTTATGGTTCTATGTTCCTGCCTGTTGGCGTCAGCTGATAGAGGTGTTATGGTTCTATGTTCCTGCCTGTTGGCGTCAGCTGATAGAGGTGTTATGGTTCTATGTTCCTGCCTGCTGGATCAGCTGATAGAGGTGTTATGGTTCTATGTTCCTGCCTGTTGGCGTCAGCTGATAGAGGTGTTATGGTTCTATGTTCCTGTCTGCTGGATCAGCTGATAGAGGTGTTATGGTTCTATGTTCCTGCCTGTTGGCGTCAGCTGATAGAGGTGTTATGGTTCTATGTTCCTGCCTGTTGGATCAGCTGATAGAGGTGTTATGGTTCTATGTTCCTGCCTGTTGGATCAGCTGGTAGAGGTGTTATGGTTCTATGTTCCTGCCTGTTGGCGTCAGCTGATAGAGGTGTTATGGTTCTATGTTCCTGTCTGCTGGATCAGCTGATAGAGGTGTTATGGTTCTATGTTCCTGCCTGTTGGATCAGCTGATAGAGGTGTTATGGTTCTATGTTCCTGCCTGTTGGCGTCAGCTGATAGAGGTGTTATGGTTCTATGTTCCTGCCTGTTGGCGTCAGCTGATAGAGGTGTTATGGTTCTATGTTCCTGCCTGTTGGATCAGCTGATAGAGGTGTTATGGTTCTATGTTCCTGCCTGTTGGCGTCAGCTGATAGAGGTGTTATGGTTCTATGTTCCTGCCTGTTGGCGTCAGCTGATAGAGGTGTTATGGTTCTATGTTCCTGCCTGTTGGCGTCAGCTGATAGAGGTGTTATGGTTCTATGTTCCTGCCTGTTGCCGTCAGCTGATAGAGGTGTTATGGTTCTATGTTCCTGCCTGTTGGCGTCAGCTGATAGAGGTGTTATGGTTCTATGTTCCTGCCTGTTGGCGTCAGCTGATAGAGGTGTTATGGTTCTATGTTCCTGCCTGTTGGCGTCAGCTGATAGAGGTGTTATGGTTCTATGTTCCTGCCTGTTGGCGTCAGCTGATAGAGGTGTTATGGTTCTATGTTCCTGCCTGTTGGCGTCAGCTGATAGAGGTGTTATGGTTCTATGTTCCTGCCTGTTGGCGTCAGCTGATAGAGGTGTTATGGTTCTATGTTCCTGCCTGTTGGCGTCAGCTGATAGAGGTGTTATGGTTCTATGTTCCTGCCTGTTGGCGTCAGCTGATAGAGGTGTTATGGTTCTATGTTCCTGCCTGTTGGCGTCAGCTGATAGAGGTGTTATGGTTCTATGTTCCTGCCTGCTGGCGTCAGCTGATAGAGGTGTTATGGTTCTATGTTCCTGCCTGTTGGCGTCAGCTGATAGAGGGGTTATGGTTCTATGTTCCTGCCTGTTGGCGTCAGCTGATAGAGGTGTTATGGTTCTATGTTCCTGCCTGTTGGATCAGCTGATAGAGGTGTTATGGTTCTATGTTCCTGCCTGCTGGCGTCAGCTGATAGAGGTGTTATGGTTCTATGTTCCTGCCTGTTGGATCAGCTGATAGAGGTGTTATGGTTCTATGTTCCTGCCTGTTGGCGTCAGCTGATAGAGGTGTTATGGTTCTATGTTCCTGCCTGTTGGATCAGCTGATAGAGGTGTTATGGTTCTATGTTCCCTGCCTGCTGGCGTCAGCTGATAGAGGTGTTATGGTTCTATGTTCCTGCCTGTTGGATCAGCTGATAGAGGTGTTATGGTTCTATGTTCCTGCCTGTTGGCGTCAGCTGATAGAGGTGTTATGGTTCTATGTTCCTGCCTGTTGGCGTCAGCTGATAGAGGTGTTATGGTTCTATCTTGTTCTGTACAATGTTGATGATTCTCTCTGAACTAGCTAAACACACGGGTCTGGGCTAGAGTTCTTCAGAATTGACGTGGCAACTCTACCGTGGACGTTAATTACACATCGTACAACTTCTGGTCAATTTCTGATTACTTTATCGTAAGACTTATTGTTTTATCAATGGACGTTACCTCGATTATTTCAGACTTAGTTTATGATTATCTCATCATTATCGTACAACATCTGCGCATGAGCTCGATTATTTTAAGACTTATTGCTCGATTTATGGGCATTACATAATTTTGTCCCAATGAATATTGACTATGCACTCTTATTTTGAAGGGCTCACCTGAGGCCCCTTGTATGATAACCGCTCCCAAAGCCTTTGATCGTTAACTTCCTGTTTTATTGTGAAGGGCTCACCTGAGATCTTGGTGGTGAACTGTGTGATGACGGGCGGTCCGAAGCCTTTGACGGTTGACGCTCTTATTGTGAAGGAGTAGGTGGAGCCTGGGAAGAGGCCGCTGAACACGTGGCTCGTCTCATTGGCCGGTTTGAACACCTTCCCGCTCTGATTGGACAAATCGAACTCCGTGTCGAAAGAGCTCAGAGCTTTGTAGGAGATCTGAGGAAGACAGGGGATTGTGGGTAATGGAGTTTTAGTGGGTATTTGCAGAGGTGGGAAGTAGTGCAGTACAAATACTTCGTTACTGTACTTTGTTTGGTATTTTGAAAAAAAAAAAGTATAAATATGCCTTATATAGGTATGGCCCTACACTATATTATTATAATATAGCATGATAGGTCCACTTTAAGTAAAGAAGTTTAGTCAGTACTTCTACTTTTACTAGAGTATTTTTAAACACGAGTATCTGTGTGTGTTTACCTCGTACTGTCGTATGAGTCCATATGTTTGCAGCGGTTCCTTCCAGCTGAGACTGATCTGCTGCTCGTAGCTGCTGCCGATGATCGAGTCCACGGGAACGGCTCCAGGGACTGAACCGTAAAATATTAAACAAATAATTATCACCATGAAACATCTGACATCAAGACAATTACTTTTTATATTACAAGTTTTCTGAAACTATGTTTAAAGGGGCTCTATTCTGCTTTGTCCCTCTCCTGTAGTTCTATAGGTGTTAATGCATGTAAACGGTCTGCAAACGCTATAATTCCGAAGTTCCGGAACATGGTGACATCACTACGGAACACTCGCGCTCCTATTGGCTAGGCAAGGCAAGGCAAGGCTAGCGCTCCAACACATTGTACGTGATAGACTAAGGGGGCGGGACATCTCTAAGCTGGTTGACCAATCACAACTATTTAGAGCCACTAATTTGAACATGGAAATTAGCAGATTAATTAAAACGTTAGTAAAAATAAACCTAAATGCAGATTGAGATCTTTTCGTTTACTATCCTGAAAGAAGACATTGCAAAGTGTATTTTGGTTGTCGTACCGTCCTCGTCCGTCAGCACCAGCAGCTCCTCGCTCTCCTTGCGGCCCTCAGGGTTACTGAGGACTAGTTTCAGGCTGACGTTGGTGAACGGTGGAAGGTTACGCAGGATGTGCTGCGGCACGCCACTCAGCGCGTCGTAAACAACCTCCTCCTTCACCGGCTCCCTGTGGATCAAAGGTTTGATGGTCTAAAATGTAAATAGTTCAGGTTTTCTTATATTAAAACTCAAATACATTGAGTTTTCTTTGAATAAAACTACATTTTAATTCTCCTTGTTTGGGATGATATATCAAACACATAATAAAATCACTTTTGGGAGGTAATAGGCTTCAAGAGAAGACCAAATGCCGGAACTGAAATTGTATAAATACTACAAACACTAACGAGGACATGTCCCGATGTTTACCTGCTGGCGCCCCCTGCAGGGCGGTAGTGGTACTGCACCGTCAGGTTGTAGCTGTAGCAGCGCGTCACGTTGTATCCGAACGGCTCCCAGCGCACCGTCACCTGTTTGGACTGAACGTCCCCGACCTCCAGACGCCGAGGGCCGTGCATCGGGTCTGAAAAACATCGTTAAAGGTCACCTATTATGCAAAATCCACTTGTTCATGTCTCTTCTACATCAACATGTGTCCCCTCTTCTTCATGTCTCTTCTTCATCAACATGTGTCCCCTCTTGTTCATGTCTCTTCTTCATCAACATGTGTCCCCTCTTCTTCATGTCTCTTCTACATCAACATGTGTCCCCTCTTCTTCATGTCTCTTCTTCATCAACATGTGTCCCCTCTTCTTCATGTCTCTTCTACATCAACATGTGTCCCCTCTTCTTCATGTCTCTTCTACATCAACATGTGTCCCCTCTTCTTCATGTCTCTTCTTCATCAACATGTGTCCCCTCTTCTTCATGTCTCTTCTTCATCAACATGTGTCCCCTCTTCTTCATGTCTCTTCTACATCAACATGTGTCCCCTCT
>NW_022987743.1:240000-245000 GCF_902827165.1 Trematomus bernacchii
CAGACATCTCACATTTATCAATAACAAAGCTCGTCTCATTTTAACAAGGTTATTATTTATATTATGTCATATTATGTCTCTTCTGTGACATGTCTCCGTGCTTTAATGTTCAAAAAGCTCTTTATTTCTCTCATACTGCCTGTGCTGCAGCCCCTCTTTTCACCCTCTGTCTGAAACCAGAGCCCAGTCTGCTCTTGACATGCACTAAAACCTATAGGATACACTAAAGGAAAGGGGACACCACAAAAAACAACAAATGAGGTCCTGTTTAAAAGTCTAAATAACCGTTAAGTAATTAAAAAACGTATCCGCGGGGTTCCTCAGGGTTCTTGTCTCGGCACGTTATAATTCTGTATTTATCGGATTAACTTTTAGAAATAAATTAGGGTTGTTTTTATTCCTGCACAGTTATTTATTGTCGCAGAGGATTAAGATTTTTCTTTCTAGCGTGCTGCGAGCAGAGTAAATAAACACCACCACCACAGAAGAAGAAAGAAGAAGAAGAAGAAGAAGAAGAAGAAGAAGAAGAAGAAGAAGAAGAAGAAGAAGAAAGAAGAAGAAGAAGAAGAAGAAGCAGGAGACAGAGTTTAATGTTTGAAGGTGACTTCAGGAGGAGGGAGGAGGGAGGAGGAGGAGGAGGAGGAGGAGGAGGAGGAGGAGGAGGAAGGGTTTAATTTTTCATTTCCAGGAGATCACCAGATTTAATATGAGGAAGAGGGGAGGACGGGGGGGCGGCAGTGATGGATGATTCTCGTCAGAAACTCAGAAGCATCTGGAAACCTCACGATCAATACTCAGATCTTTAAACACTAATAATGTTATAGTGTATTATATTATATTCACAAGCCTCTTTGTTGTAATGTCTTACTGTTAAATCACTCGTCGATGTTTGCTGACATTTAAGCCGTGTCATATTTTTAAACTGTATTTTTTTCCCGTAAGAAAAAGAAACATTCATTTTTAAACAATTAAAATAATTCTAAATAATTCTTACAACATGATCTACAATTTAAAACAAGGAAGATAGTACTTATCTTATTTTAAATATTATTAAACTTAATTAAATCTGTATTGATGGAACACTCAGGCTCCTATTGGCTATTGAGGCTAAGGGGACGGGACATCTCTAAGCGGTTGACCAATCACAAGCCAAAAAGAGCGGAAAATGTTGTGTTTAAATAAATATACAATAATTGAATACCTCATATTTTGAATTGTGCGTGTTCATATGGTAATACAGTAAGTAATAATAGAAAATGTGCCTGTATGAACTATTTTGAAGCAACAATTTATAAGTAATTGATATAAAAAATCAGATTTCTAATCATTTTGAAGATAAACGGGTTGAGAAATGGAACTTTAAATGTAAATAAACTGCATTTAAAAGACAGAAAACGTCCTCAGAAACTTCAGAGTTATAGGCCTTTAACGCTAATTCATTTGATCTGGTAAATACTAGGGATGGGAACGATTAATCGAATATTCAAAATGATTCAGGTATTCTAATATGAGAATATATATATATTTTTTTGTTTTTTGGGAGGGGTGCCTAAGTTGATTACATATGATCAAATGGAATAATTCAATGTATACGACAGTGCCATAGCTAAGTGTGTTAGGTCTAAAGGTGTGTTTTGCTCCGCTCAGCGGTCCCTCACAGCGGGCAGAGCTGCAGGTGCTGATCTCTCTCTCTCTCTCTCTCGTCCGGTTATACTTCACTCGCGTTTCTGTCCAAATCCATCAGATCTAGTTCTAGCTAATGCTATGGCTGCAGCCCCTCCCTACACGCAGACCACGCAGACTCAACCCTCATCTTATGCCCACATTCCAGCTGAGAGGGTCTTCTCTACAGCTGGCCTGATTGTGAATCTCCTCCGCACCACGCCCTCTCCCTGAGTAGACATGCTCATACTCTTAAAGAAGAATGAGTATTGAATAGCTTGCATTCTGTGATAGGCCTGTTACAGGTTATTGATCTCTGTTGTGATAGGGTTACGTTACCCTAACCCTGTTACAGGTTGATCTCTGTTGTGATAGGGTTACGTTACCCTAACCCTGTTACAGGTTGATCTCTGTTGTGATAGGGTTACGTTACCCTAACCCTGTTACAGGTTTGATCTCTGTTGTGATAGGGTTACGTTACCCTAAACCCTGTTACAGGTTGATCTCTGTTGTGATAGGGGTACGTTCCCTAACCCTGTTACAGGTTGATCTCTGTTTGTGATAGGGTTACGTTACCCTAACCCTGTTACAGGTTGATCTCTGTTGTGATAGGGTTACGTTACCCTAACCCTGTTACAGGTTATTGATCTCTGTTGTGATAGGGTTACGTTACCCTAACCCTGTTACAGGTTGATCTCTGTTGTGATAGGGTTACGTTACCCTAACCCTGTTACAGGTTGATCTCTGTTGTGATAGGGTTTACGTTACCCTAACCCTGTTACAGGTTGATCTCTGTTGTGATAGGGTTACGTTACCCTAACCCTGTTACAGGTTGATCTCTGTTGTGATAGGGTTATGTTACCCTAACCCGTTATGTTGTTCCTGTATGATCCCTCTTTCATTTAAAAACCAAGTTATGTTTTAAGCATGAAAGCTGTAGGCCTATAGCTGTCAGCTGTTCAAACTGTGATCACCTGTTCAATACATTTGACAGATTCGACTTGGTTTCTATACTTATTTGACAAATATTTGTATTGGTATTTCGTTTTTTCAGCATAAGACATTGCACAAGTATATATCCCACAAAGAAAAATCTAAAACATAATAACCCAAGAAAATACAAGAAAGAAAGAAAAAATAAATATATATATATACACATGTATATTTATATACACACATACGCGTAAGTGGACATGTGGTAAATATTGTAATTTAAACATTGCAAGTTACAAAGCCGGCAGACAAGTAGCCACATCACATCCAACCATTATAGAGGACATGGTCAATTAGGAGGTACATTTATTTCCAGAAACTCCAAGAATTCCCCCCAAGTCTCTATACTTATTTGAACATGTATTTATTTTTCAACAAAGAAAATGTTTTATTTTTTTCAACATTTTTCCTACATTTTATTATTTGTTATAGGATTTGTACATTTCGGTTAACCGTTTTTTTGGGGGTCGAATATTCGAATATACATTTGCTTTCAAATTCCCATCCCTAGTAAATACCACTAATGTTGGTTTATTAAAAGGCAGAGACGTGATGTGATGTATCTGAAGTTTTCCTCAGCTTCGGACAAAACCAAATGAAAAGCAGAGACAGACAAATAAATAAAAAGATAAAAATAAAGGGAGTAAAGAGGTTTGAGCGGAGCGTGAACATCCGAGGTGAAAAGAGAGAAAAGAGTGAAATATTCATACGCTATTTTCTAAAAGCCTCGACAAACAGCACACACACTTTAATGGATGTTAACACACACACACACTCACACACAGACAGAAAAACATGCTTTTAGTTTCCATGACCAATGCTGACGTCAGTGTGTGTGTGTGTGTGTGTGTGTGTGTGTGTGTGTGTGTGTGTGTGTGTGTGTGTGTGTGTGTGTGTGTGTGTGTGTGTGTGTGTGTGTGTGTGTGTGTGTGTGTGTGTGTGTGTGTGTGTGTGTACTTCTACTTGTATAAGAGTTTAAATGCAGTATTTCAGTACAAGTACTGTTACTACAGTAATATCTGGTCTAAATGACCCAAAATAATATTATAAATGTTTATTTATTTATTTAAATGTATTACAATGATGTTTATTCTAAAATACATTTGTTTACATTATTATTATTACTTTTAGATAAATGCATTTATATTTATGTATAGATATTAGGGATGGGAATTTGAAAGCAAATGTATATTCAAATATTCGACCCCCAAAAAAACTGTTAACCGAAATGTACACATCCTATAAAAAAACAAATGTGGGAAAAAGATTACAATAAAATAATTTTAATTTGGAAAAATAAATAAATAAATGTTCAAATAAGTATAGAAACAAAGTCGAATCTGTCAAATGTATTGAACAGGTGATCACAGTTTGAACAGTCGACAGCTATAGGCCTACAGCTTTCATGCTTAAAACATAACTTGGTTTTTAAATGAAAGAGGGATCACACACGACCAACAGAACGGGTTAGGGTAACGTAACCCTATCACGACAGAGATCAACCTGTAACAGGGTTAGGGTAACGTAACCCTATCACAACAGAGATCAACCTGTAACAGGGTTAGGGTAACGTAACCCTATCACAACAGAGATCAACCTGTAACAGGGTTAGGGTACGTAACCCTATCACAACAGAGATCAACCTGTAACAGGGTTAGGGTAACGTAACCCTATCACAACAGAGATCAACCTGCAACAGGGTTAGGGTAACGTAACCCTATCACAACAGAGATCAACCTGTAACAGGGTTAGGGTAAACGTAACCCTATCACAACAGAGATCAACCTGTAACAGGGTTAGGGTAACGTAACCCTATCACAACAGAGATCAACCTGTAACAGGGTTAGGGTAACGTAACCCTATCACAACAGAGATCAACCTGTAACAGGGTTAGGGTAACGTAACCCTAACACAACAGAGATCAACCTGTAACAGGGTTAGGGTAACGTAACCCTATCACAACAGAGATCAACCTGTAACAGGGTTAGGGTAACGTAACCCTATCACAACAGAGATCAACCTGTAACAGGGTTAGGGTAACGTAACCCTATCACAACAGAGATCAACCTGTAACAGGGTTAGGGTAACGTAACCCTATCACAACAGAGATCAACCTGTAACAGGGTTAGGGTAACGTAACCCTATCACAACAGAGATCAACCTGTAACAGGGTTAGGGTAACGTAACCCTATCACAACAGAGATCAACCTGCAACAGGGTTAGGGTAACGTAACCCTATCACAACAGAGATCAACCTGTAACAGGGTTAGGGTAACGTAACCCTATCACAACAGAGATCAACCTGTAACAGGGTTAGGGTAACGTAACCCTATCACAACAGAGAT
>NW_022987743.1:250000-252500 GCF_902827165.1 Trematomus bernacchii
CAGTTAGCAGCTAGCGGCTAGCTAGTAATTATGCTAATTTACACATCAATCGTTATGTACTTTTATATTACGCTGTAACAGGATCTAGTGATATCCAAGCAACAGAGCTTCATTTAGCACGAAAGAATTATTGCACTGTATATATATATATATATATATATACATATATATATATATATATATATATATATATATATATATATATATGTATATATATACATATATATATATATATACAGTGCAATAAGCTTCTTGGTGCAATAAGAAGC
This sequence comes from Trematomus bernacchii, assembly GCF_902827165.1. Lineage (NCBI taxonomy): Eukaryota > Metazoa > Chordata > Actinopteri > Perciformes > Nototheniidae > Trematomus > Trematomus bernacchii. The sequence goes on from NW_022987743.1 coordinate 250,270, forward strand.
TACAGGGACGTTAATCTACGTCGGTAATATTAACGTTATTTAATACAAGATTTAATCATACAGCCCATGTAGTATATTATTTTACAAATGATGAATTACAGCAAACATGTGCAATATATCCATTATTACAGCTCCGTGGGCTGGCAGTAAGGCGATATGGGTCCGTTCTTATTGTGCATCCATGGGTAAAGATAAACGCATGTAGTGCTGAACACGTCACATGAACGTGCCGGGCGGCGCGGTCCCGTGGGTTAGATGCGCGTTCATAATGCAGAGGGAAATAACTCTCAGAATAACGTTATTAGCACATTTTTACAACTTGAGGAACGAATGTTTTTAATAAGGGCTATACAAGTGTTCATACTGGGTAGTTTATTTAGTTTAAAAAAAATTATCCAACGATTTACAGACCACTCTTTCCCCATGTAAGTCAATGGGAAAAAAGTGTTTCCGGGCCTGGCAACCAAAAGGAAGTGTAGTACCGCCGTTTGGCCAGCACGAATATTTTCATCTGAGTCCGGCGCACTTCCTGGGGGCTTGGAAGGAACCAGTAAGAGTTTACTTCCGGGTTGTAGGACGCGTCACTGTGGAACTCTATTGAGTTCTTTGTAACCAAATGTCTCTCAGAGGGGCGTGGGGAGGGGCTCCTTATTTTCATCTAAAGTAACAGACAGAGAATCAGCACTTTTGAAACAGGGCTGAAACAGAGGGGATTATGGGTAATGCTGCAATGATCTGTTTGGTGTTTCAGCCAATCAGAGACAGGCTCTGGATATATCTGAGACCTGTGATATATTGATGAAGAGGAGGATAATAGGGAACCTTTAATAGGAAAAACCTAAATATAGGACAAACGTTTCGGAGTTGGTTCGTTAACATGATTCATATTTATTTTGAAACATGTGTTATGGAGTTCAGGGTTCAGACGGGGGTCGGGCGATAATGGCAAGGTGTTAAAACTCATTTAAATTCATCCTAGTGGGGATTAAAAGATGAAAACAAAAGGTTCCCTGCAGCTCATCTGATGGCCAGTACGTCAGAGGATAACAGCCACGCACAGAAACACTGAATAGCGAGCGCTGTGATACATTATCTCGTTAGAAGTCTTTCATTGATTCCCGGTCACCTCTCTCTCGATGATTGGCCCGTCTCCATTGATTGAGTTGGCGTTGAGTTGGATCCACAGGTAGGTGGCGCCCACTGCCGTCAGCTGGGGGGGGGCGATGGGTACGGGGGGCTCTGAGGGTCAAACAGAACCAGGATCGGTTACACACACACACACATTAACACACACACACACACACACAGTAACGCACACAGTAACGCACACACGCTGATCTCTTAACGAGGGAGGAAGGAGTTAACGAGTTAATTAATATTCGTGACCTTTGGCGAATCACGGCAGACCTGGATTCAATTACCCAGAATCCCCGGTGGTGCTGCTCTATTTCCTCCTGACCCAATTCACACTCACACACACGCACACACGTACACCACACACACACACACACACACACACACACACAGCAAGTAGGATACGTGTGTAATGATGCGTGTTTATCAGGTAAAATGTTCAGGTTAATGCTCACCTGTGTGTGTGTGTGTGTGTGTGTGTGTGTGTGTGTGTGTGTGTGTGGTGTGTGTGTGTGTGTGTGTGTGTGTGTGTGTGTGTGTGTGTGTGTGTGTGTGTGTGTGTGTGTCTGAGTGACAGTTCAATCAGGGGTTTAGCCGCCAGGGATTGTGGGGTATGTGTCAGGTCATGTGACCGACAAACACCTCCTCACCTGTCTGTCTGGTTGTGTGTGTGTGTGTGTGTGTGTGTGTGTGTGTGTGTGTGTGTGTGTGTGTGTGTGTGTGTGTGTGTGTGTGTGTGTGTGTGTGTCTGTTTGAAGAGAGATCAGACAAGCTATCGACCCGACACACACACACAGTATTGACGGTGTGTTATGAGTCTGATCCTTAAGTGAAACTAAACCTGCATATATATATATATATATATATATATATATATATATATATATATATATATATATATATATATATATATATATATATATATATATATATATATTTGATGACATAACGCCTCATTTGCATATTTCAACATTACATTTCAGAAAACGTATAATATAAAAAATCATTGTCTTATTGTCAGGTATGATGTGGGGAAGTTTCTCGGTGATACCTATTTGTTACATGTTTTACCCCATCCACCTGTAATGCAGTTTCTG
>NW_022987743.1:260000-265000 GCF_902827165.1 Trematomus bernacchii
CTTTGTGCTAAGCTAGGCTAACATTTAACCTCTGCTTTAAGTCTCTCTGTTAAGCTAGGCTAATAGTTTCCCTATGATTCCAGTCATTGTGCTAAGCTAGGCTAAGTCTTGGCCTCCCCTTCAAGTTTTTCTGCTAAGCTAGGCAAAACATATTCTGTTTCTTCCAGTTTTTTCCGCTAAGCTAGGCTAACAGTTTCCCCCTACTTCCAGTCTTCAAGCTAAGCTAGGCTACAGTTTCCCTCTTCTTCCAGTCTTTGTGCTAAGCTAGGCTACAGTTTCCCCCCTACTTCCAGTCTTCAAGCTAAGCTAGGCTATATTTTCCCTCTTCTTCCAGTCTTTGTGCTAAGCTAGGCTACAGTTTCCCCCTACTTCCAGTCTTCAAGCTAAGCTAGGCTACAGTTTCCCCTTACTTCCAGTATTTGTCCTAAGCTAGGCTACAGTTTCCCCCTACTTCCAGTCTTCAAGCTATGCTAGGCTACAGTTTCCCTCTGCTTCCAGTCTTTGTGCAAACCTAGGCTACAGTTTCCCCCTACTTCCAGTCTTCAAGCTATGCTAGGCTACAGTTTCCCCTTACTTCCAGTATTTGTGCTAAACTAGGCCACAGTTTCCCCCTACTTCCAGTCTTCAAGCTAAGCTACAGTTTCCCTCTGCTTATAGTCTTTGTGCTAAGCTAAGCTACAGTTTCCCCCTACTTCCAGTCTTCAAGCTAAGCTAGGCTACAGTTTGCCCCTACTTACAGTGTTCAAGCTAAGCTACAGTTTCCCTCTGCTTCCAGTCTGTGTGCTAAGCTAGGCTACAGTTTCCCCCTACTTACAGTGTTCAAGCTAAGCTACAGTTTCCCTCTGCTTCCAGTCTTTGTGCTAAGCTAGGCTACAGTTTCCCCCTACTTACAGTGTTCAAGCTAAGCTACAGTTTCCCTCTGCTTATAGTCTTTGAGCTAAGCTAGGCTACAGTTTCCCCCTACTTACAGTGTTCAAGCTAAGCTACAGTTTCCCTCTGCTTCCAGTCTTTGTGCTAAGCTAGGCTAACAGTTTCCCCCTGCCTCTAGTCTCCGTGCTAAGCTAGCCGATGCTAACCTAGAGCTATCAGTGAGCACAGACATGAGGCTGATCTCCATCTGACGGCGGGGAAGAAGAAACGGAACAGGAGGATTTAAACTCAAATGTCAAAGTGTTCAGATCCAACAAACCGGCCAATAGGGAGCCAGTGTGCCAGCGTGACCTCTCCTCTGATTGGCTGAATCTGAGTCCCAGTCGCTCTGTGTTCAAACTCCCCAAACGGGCTTTAATTGGGTTTGGCAGGATGCTGATAGTGGCTTTATACTGGACACACACACAAATAAACACAAACACACACAAACACACATACACACAAATAAACATACACACACACACACACACACACACACATACACACACACACACACAGCTATGGCATGTTCAAAGGCTGGATGGATCTCCTGCATGCCGACACGCTGATAAACCCTTTAACACACTAATTAACCCAGACACACACACACACACACACACACACACACACACACACACACACGCACACACACTATACATGAACAAACAACATATGCACACTATACACGCAGACACACTGAGTTTCCTATTATTTATCTGCCAAAACAAAGTCCAGAACTTCAAACACACACTGACTCGTTCACCTTTAAACACTGTTTACCTGGAGCTGTGTGTGTGTGTGTGTGTGTGTGTGTGTGTGTGTGTGTGTGTGTGTGTGTGTGTGTGTGTGTGTGTGTGTGTGTGAGTTTGTGTGTGTTGTTTACAGCATTTTTGTTTACACACACACGCAGAGAAAAGTAGTTTTGACCTCCAGGTCTTTCTAACACAGAAAGGCATTGTGGGAGTTATCACACAACAGACAGACAGAGAGTGGGTGTGTGTGTGTGTGTGTGTGTGTGTGTGTGTGTGTGTGTGTGTGTGTGTGTGTGTGTGTGTGTGTGTGTGTGTGTGTGTTTATATTTGCCTTCAAGCTTCACTGTGTGTGTGTGTGTTTACTGTGTACAGCTGGCAGTAAGCTGATAACAGCCCTATTAGAAATATTAATATACCCTGAACCCTACAGAGAGACACACACACACACACACACACACACACACACACACACACACACACGCACACACACACACGCACACACACAAATGCCTTTGGTGTGTGTTCCCTCTGGTCATCCCTGATTGGAGCAAATCAATTAAAGCAGGTGACGCTGGCGTTTCATTGGACGACAGCAGCAACAGAGGAACGCAGCGAGACACGAGGGAAAGAAACACAGGACATCTGAAGAACCACAAGAGAACCTTCAAACACCGGGGAACAGAACCAGAACCGGCTGCGTGCAGATAAAGAACCGCAGGAGAACCAGCTTTCTGGGGTAAAGACCTGAAGAAGAACGAGCTATAAGCTGGTAAAGAACCGTAGTAGAACCAGCAATTGGTGGGAAAAGAACTGCAGTAGAACCAGCTGTGCTGAGGTAAAGAACCGCAGCAGATCCAGCTATTGATGGGTAAAGAACCACAGTAGAACCAGCTGTGCTGAGGTAAAGAACCGCAGCTGATCCAGCTATTGATGGGTAAAGAACCACAGTAGAACCAGCTGTGTTGAGGTAAAGAACCGCAGCTGATCCAGCTATTGATGGGTAAAGAACCACAGTAGAACCAGCTGTTTTCAGTGATAGATCGGCAGTAGAACCAGCTATTTGTGAGTAAATAACTGAAGTAGAACCAACTATTGGTGGGTAAAGAATCACAGTAGAACCAGCTATTTGTGAGTAAATAACTACAGTAGAACCAGCTATTGGCAGTTAAAGAACCTAATAGAACCAGCTATGTGTGGGTAAAGAACCACAGTATAACCAGCAGTTTTAAGGTAAAGATCGGCAGTAGAACCAGCTATTGGTGGGTAAAGAACCGCAGTAGATCCATCTAAAGAACCACAGTATAACCAGCTGAGTGTAGGTAAAGATCAGCAGTAGAACAAGCTTTGTGCTGGTAAAAGGACTGCAGTAGAACCAGCTATTGATGGGTAAAGAACTGCATTATAACCAGCTATTTTAAGGAAAAGATCGGCAGTAGAACCAGCTATTGGCAGTTAAAGAACCCAGTAGAACCAGCTATGTGCAGGTGAAGAACTGCAGTAGAACCATTCCTTTGTTGGTTAAGAACCGCAGTGGAACTGGCTGCAGTAACAAACTGCTAACAAGTCAGTAAGTCGGAGAAACAAATCAGGAAAATATACGGCGTCCACAGCCTGTGTGTGTGTGTGTGTGTGTGTGTGTGTGTGTGTGTGTGTGTGTGTGTGTGTGTGTGTGTGTGTGTGGTGTGGCAGTAAAGGGTATTAGAGGAGATTACTGTTGTTCACACTGACAGCAGAGAGAGCAGCGCTACATGGTTCAGATTAGATTGAACTTGTACCATTTATAAGAACATTAAATGGAGCCTGCAATCACTGTTCAATCGATGCCGCTGTGTGTGTGTGTGTGTGTGTGTGTGTGTGTGTGTGTGTGTGTGTGTGTGTGTGTGTGTGTGTGTGTGTGTGTGTGTCTGCAGTATTAAACCAGGAGAGTTACAGCAGCTGTATCGAGTGTTTTCCGCTCAGACTCCTGTTCCTCAGAGAGAGAACACACGCAGAACCTCCATTTAAAAAGAGCCTGGTTTAAAATAAATGCAGATCTGCACATGGGCGTAGGAAGCATCCTCAATGTGGGTGGGACAATTTGACAGGGGGTGTGGGCAGGTGGTGGAACTCACCTCCTCTAGGGGGGGTCCGGGGGCATTATTTCATACCTGTTATTCTCTTGTTTTTTATAACTATAATGATCATATAAAAGAGTGCCTTGGAAATACTTGTTTACATAAATGATGACCAAACCGTTTGAGAGCCACTACTGAGACTAAAGTGAACTAAACCCTCAGAGGGTCCTTCACCTCACTGAGCTGTAGTTATCAGCCTCTCAGTCTGACAGGAGAGGACTCTCTTTAAGAACAGCGCCTTATATCCGGGTGCTAGTGGAGCACGCTCGTGAACTGTTAGCGCCGGAGCCTCGCAGCGCGGAAACTGTGGCGCGCATCATTTTACAACTAAAGACACAGCTACACAAAAAACACAGCATGTGCACGGCTCGTGTGCACGGCTCTGAGAATCTGCCTTGGTACAAAGTAGCAGTGAAAACATGGTACGGAGTTTCATTGATTTGGGCATTCTCTCAATAAGCAAGTGGAATGGATTTGATAATGAAGCACTGACCCAGCGCTCTACAGCGAGAGGCGAGTGGATAGACCGATGCACGGACTTTCCACATGGTAAAAGTAGGGGGGTCTAAACTAATCATTTTAAAAGGTGGGGGGGGACTTGTCCCACCCTGCGACGCCCATGAGTTAAAACATCAACATATATTTATTATAATAACTGGATTAAAATATCAAGACATGTTTTAAGAATATGTCTAAAATGTCTGAAAAATATATTTTAAAAATGTGTGAAATATGTCTAAAATGCAGGAGAGGAAATATCTGAGAAATGTGTTAAAAAATCTGAAAAATGTCTTGCCTGCTAAACTCTTATGCTAAGCTAGGCTAAGAGTTTCCCTGTGCTTCCAGTCTTGGTGCTAAGCTAGGCTAACAATATTAAGGACATTTTTAAAAAAATAGCTGAAAAATTCTAAGAAAAATATAAATTCCAATTCCAATATATATTTAAGTAAAAAGTGTAAAATACCATCATTTTAAATACTGGAGCTGAATTGTAACGCTCAGTATGAATGTGCTTCAGTGACAACAAACAGAAACACACACACACACACACACACACACACACATACGCACACACACGCACACACACACACACACGCACACGCACACACACACAGGGTCACTTAGATTTAATGCCCTGCCTCAACCTGCTCACGGCTCCACATATCAGTCGCGAGACGATCGAAGGTGTGTGTGTGTGTGTGTGTGTGCGTGTGTTGTGTGTGCG
>NW_022987743.1:270000-275000 GCF_902827165.1 Trematomus bernacchii
GGTTGTCTTATGTCTCTGAGTCCTGTGTCTTGTGTCTATTTGTCCCAAGTGGTTCCTTATGTCTCTGAGTCCTTGTGTCTTTGTCTATTTGTCCCAAGTGGTTGTCTTATGTCTCTGAGTCCTTGTGTCTTTGTCTATTTGTCCCAAGTGGTTGTCTTATGTCTCTGAGTCCTTGTGTCTTTGTCTATTTGTCCCAAGTGGTTGTCTTATGTCTCTGAGTCCTTGTGTCTTTGTCTATTTGTTCCCAAGTGGTTGTCTTATGTCTCTGAGTCCTTGTGTCTTTGTCTATTTGTCCCAAGTGGTTGTTTTATGTCTCTGAGTCCTTGTGTCTTTGTCTATTCGTCCCAAGTGGATTGTTTTATGTCTCTGAGTCCTTGTGTCTTTGGTCTATTTGTCCCCAAGTGGTTGTTTATGTCTCTGAGTCCTTGTGTCTTTGTCTATTCGTCCCAAGTGGTTGTTCTTATGTCTCTGAGTCCTTGTGTCTTTGTCTATTCGTCCCAAGTGGTTGTCTATGTCTCTGAGTCCTTGTGTCTTTGTCTATTTGTCCCAAGTGGTGTCTTATGTCTCTGAGTCCTTGTGTCTTTGTCTATTCCTCCCAAGTGGTTGTCTTGATGTCTCTGAGTCCTTGTGTCTTTGTCTATTCCTCCCAAGTGGTTGTCTTATGTCTCTGAGTCCTTGTGTCTTTGTCTATTCGTCCCAAGTGGTTGTCTTATGTCTCTGAGTCCTTGTGTCTTTGTCTATTTGTCCCAAGTGGTTTCCTTATGTCTCTGAGTCCTTGTGTCTTTGTCTATTTGTCCCAAGTGGTTGTCTTATGTCTCTGAGTCCTTGTGTCTTTGTCTATTTGTCCCAAGTGGTTGTCTTATGTCTCTGAGTCCTTGTGTCTTTGTCTATTTGTCCCAAGTGGTTGTCTTATGTCTCTGAGGTCCTTGTGTCTTTGTCTATTTGTCCCAAGTGGTTGTTTTATGTCTCTGAGTCCTTGTGTCTTTGTCTATTTGTCCCAAGTGGTTGTCTTATGTCCTCTGAGTCCTTGTGTCTTTGTCTATTCCTCCCAAGTGGTTGTCTTATGTCTCTGAGTCCTTGTGTCTTTGTCTATTTGTCCAAGTGGTTGTTTTATGTCTCTGAGTCCTTGTGTCTTTGTCTATTCGTCCCAAGTGGTTGTTTTATGTCTCTGAGTCCTTGTGTCTTTGTTATTTTGCTCCCAAGTGGTTGTCTATGTCTCTGAGTCCCTATTTTGTCTTGTGGTTGGTCTTATGTCTCTGAGTCCTTGTGTCTTTGTCTATTTTGTCCCAAGTGGTTGTCTTATGTCTCTGAGTCCTTGTGTCTTTGTCTATTTGTCCCAAGTGGTTGTTTTATGTCTCTGAGTCCTTGTGTCTTTGTCTATTCGTCCCCAAGTGGTTGTTTTATGTCTCTGAGTCCTTGTGTCTTTGTCTATTTGTCCCCAAGTGGTTGTTTTATGTCTCTGAGTCCTTGTGTCTTTGTCTATTTGTCCCAAGTGGTTGTTTTATGTCTCTGAGTCCTTGTGTCTTATGTCTATTGTGTCATCCCAAGTGGTTGTCTTATGTCTCTGAGTCCTTGTGTCTTTGTCTATTGTCCCAAGTGGTTGTTTTATGTCTCTGAGTCCTTGTGTCTTTGTCTATTCGTCCCAAGTGGTGTCTTATGTCTCTGAGGTCCTTGTGTCCTTTGTCTATTCGTCCCAAGTGGTTGTCTTATGTCTCTGAGTCCTTGTGTCTTTGTCTATTCCTCCCAAGTGTTGTCTTATGTCTCTGAGTCCTTGTGTCTTTGTCTATTCCTCCAAGTGGTTGTCTTATGTCTCTGAGTCCTTGTGTCTTGTCTATTCGTCCCCAAGTGGTTGTCTTATGGTCTCTGAGTCCTTGTGTCTTTGTCTATTTGTCCCAAGTGGTTGTCTTATGTCTCTGAGTCCCTTGACGCTCTTTCTGGAGAGCTGCTTGAACTGAAGCTGACCTGGGAATAAATAGTGACGGAGGAACATGGAGACACATCCCAGAGCTGAAGGAGACGAGAGCAGAAGAACAAGCATGACTTCCCTCTGACTGCGAGGAGGAAACACTTAACTGTCCCACGTTAATAAGTGCACTTAAACGCAACATAAAGGGAAAGGTTACGTGAGATTTAAGGACATTTGACTGCTTTCTTTTACAACTAAAATGTCTCCATGGATGATGAAGGAGAGGAGGCTTTATTTACAATCAGTAAACAGTACCAGCTGCCACATGTTTAAATAGTAATCTGTGTTTATTCTCTTTCGAGTCTTTCAGTCACCCTGGCTGCGTCGCACTTCTCTTATTATCTCCTCCGCTCCTCGGGCTCGGTCTCACCGGGAAGTGTGAAGGTAGCGTCCCAGTGGCCTATTTGTGCCGGAGGACCGAGGATCGAGGAGCGATAACGGAGGAGCGATAATCGAGGAAACTACCAGACCATCCTCCGGTGTAAATCCTCAGACACTCGCCCCGCCCCCTTACTGTGTATCGCTCACTGATTGGACGATGCAGCGCATGCACTGATCTGGCTGCTGTCAGACGATCAGCGTGCGGCGTCATCACAAACAGACGTCGCTTCACGTGACTCTCGGAGGAACGACGTCCCATTGCTCTTAACACTCATTTCCCTGCTTCTCGTGGTTCTCCTTGCGTCTCTCTCTCATGCTTCCCTGGTGGGAGAGGACTAGACGCAGGGAAACGACGCAAGTGAGGATTTAATTAACCGAAGTGAGATGCAGCCCTTGTCTCTCTGAGTCTTTTTCTCTCCGAGTCTTTGTCTCTCTCTGTCTGTCAGTCTTTGTTTCCTTGTCGTTAGTCTTTTCTCTTTGTCTCTAAGTGTCTGAGTTTTTATCTCTATATCTGTGAGTATATTTTCTAGGTCTTCCAGGTCTTTGTATCCATGTCCATGAGTTTATGGAGTCTTTATCTCTTAGCATTTGTCTCTATAGGCGCTTTCACACCGGAGTACTTTTCCCACTTTAGTTCTGATATAGTTCAGAAAATCTGCGTTCACACCAAAAAGAGCCGGAACTAAAATGAGTTCATGAACCTTTCAGTCCCTGCTAGAGAGCAGGTACTTTCGTGGGAGAAAAAGGTTCCTATTTGTGATTGGCTGGGCGGGTTAGGGTTAGGGTTAGGGTTAGGGTAAAACTCCCAAAAGGTTTTGTGAAGCCGCCATTTTATTATCCTTGCATTAGCATTATTAGTATTAGCAATTAGCCCAGCGCACAAACGCAGAGAGACTAACTTATGGCAACCACAAAAGAAAACGTGGGAGCGGTGGAGATGAGGAGGTGTCGGCGTTCTGGTGATTTACTCTGAAGGCTTCAGTAGAAGCTGCTGAGAGTCCCAGCAGCTTCTACTGAAGCCTTCCCCCAACTCCGGGGACTTCCGGCCGGGGAATCCGGGTGGCAGTATACGCCGTGAAGTTGTTTGCGGCCTTGCCAGTAAACCCAAAGCAGAAGAAGAAGAAGTGAACGTCAGCAGCTAATTTGCCTAATCCTCCCTCAGGGACTGATTCCGGTGTGAACGCGATCTGCTCTTTAGTTCGGCAAAGTACTGGTGTGAAAGCGCCTCATGTCTCCAAGTCTCTTCTTCTGTCTCGGACTCGTTGCCTCTGTTTGTCTTTTTGATCTTTACGTCTATGTTTGTATCATACCATGTCTCTCTGTTTTTGTGTCTTTATGTCTCCAACTCTGGGGTATGTTTACCTGTCTGTGTCTATCTGTCTCTGAGTCTCCGAGGTGTTGCAGTGTCTACATTAGAGTCCACAGGGATCTGATAACATTTATACACACCCCCCCCCACACACACACACACACACACACACATCAGCTGGCAGCCTCTTCTTCTCTGAAGTATTTGAGGCTGAATGGAACCATCTGGTCCTTATTAGGAATCACTCGTCTCTTCTTCTGTGGTTTTTCTCTCTGAATGCTGCTTCCTGTCTCTCTGAAGCTGAACTCTGTGTTAACGTCTCGTTCAAACTCTCTCATGTTCACCCTACTAACACTGTTTTTCACCCTCTGTCTGACACCAGAGCTGCTCTGATTGGTTAGCTGGTCGGCTCTGTTGTGATTGGTCAACCAGCTTAGAGATGACCCGCCCCCTTAGCCTACAATGTGTTGGAGCGCTAGCCAATAGGAGCGCGAGTGTTCCATAGTGATGTCACCATGTGTAAATACTGCTATATTTTACTGTCTTTTTTAATGTTATTATAGTTTTCTTAAAATAGTTTTCTATCTGTTGTTTTCAATTTCTGTTTCACTTGTATGTACCACCTGGTGATAAACCTGATTCTGAGGTCCTGGAACTTTGTGATTTAGCCTCTGCAGACCATTGACATGCACTAAAACCTATAGAACACACTAAAGAAATGGAAACCTCCAAACAGCCATATACATAGTACGTTAAATGTCCGTTTTCTGTCTAAAAACGTGTCCTTGATGCAGCTGCTGTGATGCCAGATGACTTCATGGCTCAATAATGGACTAAAGGTTATAAACTGAGGAAACACAAACTCCATTTACGTGTCCTGATTGTAACAGAAGATGATATAAACCCTCCCCCTCTCCCCTGCATCTCCCCCTTTATCTCCCCCTCACACAGACTCCTGTTGTTGGGAATCAGCAGCGCTGGGAGAGCTGCTGAATGTTAACTAACTGAAGCTGACCTGGGAATAAATAGTGACGGAGGAACATGGAGAACATCCCAGAGCTAAAGGAGACGAGAGCAGAAACAAGCATGACTTCCCTCTGACTGCGGAGGGAAACACTTAACTGTCCCACGTTAATAAGTGCACTTAAACGCAACATAAAGGGAAAGGTTACGTGAGATTTAAGGACGTTTTTACTGCTTTCTTTTAATCTAAAATGTCTCCATGGATGATGAAGGAGGCGTGTGGTGCAGTGGGCTAGTGCGTTGGTGTTGGGATCAGGGGGTCACAGGTTCAAACCCCACTGCAGTCAGCATGTCGTTGTGTCCCTGAGACACTTCACCCCA
>NW_022987743.1:277500-280000 GCF_902827165.1 Trematomus bernacchii
GACACAAAACTGCTACAAAGAGATACAGAATGACAACAAAGAGACTCAAAAGGACTACAAAGAGACACTTAAGGACTATAAAGAGACACTTAAGGACTACAAAGAGACACTTAAGGACTACAAAGACACATAAATGAATCTAAAAGCAGTCCTTTAAAAGCCATCCGCCAGCAGCGTGGTAATGTTCTGTGTTACAGTCATTGTGTGTGTTGGTCTGAGTGTTGATGGCCAGCGGAGGTGTGAGTGTCTCCGTGTGTCCGCTGTCCGTCTTCATCACTCAAACTGTCCACCAGAGGACAGGCTGTCAAACCCTGTCTGTCTTTAGTGGAGCCTGAAGGCATCATCCCTCTTGTTCCCTCCACAAAAAGCCAATGGGAATTTTTCATAGATTTGAGCAGCGTTACGTCACTTCCTACTACATAGAGACTCAAAATGACTACAAAGAGACTCAAAGAGACTCAAAATGACTACAAAGAGACTCAAAATGACTACAAAGAGACACCAAAGGACTACCAAGAGACTCAAAATGACTACAAAGAGACACCAAAGGACTACAAAGAGACTCCAAAGGACTACAAGGAGACACTAAAGGACTACAGAGAGACACTAAAGGACTACAAAGAGACACTAAAGGACTACAAAGAGAGATTTAAAAAACAGGCAAAGTGGGAGCAAGTCTGACCAGGGGGGGCATTACACTTCATAAAAGCTAATGATGCTAACGAGGCTAACGTCAAAGTAAACAATTGTAATGTTTAAAGTCAAAGTAGTGACTGTAGTCGTTGCATTAACATATAAAACACTGAGGTGAGAAGAAAAGGGCGCAAAATTACCAAAAAGTCACTATCGTCATAATAAAGAATCTGATGAACCAAAACAGGGTTTTATAACTAATTGCATGGTTTTAAATACAGTTAACATGTTCTGCTACTAGTGTCAATTGTTTGTAGTAGTCTGTCTAAATCAACCATCATTTTAGAAACAATCTAAACAATCTTTAACAATTATAATTATTTTGTGGCGTCCCTCAGGGCTGCGTGTTCGGTCCTCATTATTTCCTATTTAACCTATTTTCAATGTAATCCTCTGCTATGATTAACTTGATATCAGACAGACAGGTATGTAAATGAGAGTGGGCTTTAATTAAAAAATGAAAATGATCCAGGGTCAACAGATGGGCTTCTTCAAACACACACACACACACACCACACACACACACACACACACACACACACACACACACACACACACACACACACACACACACACACACACACACTGCAGGGTTTATAAGAAAGAGATTAAGACGTATCATAAAGTATGTCAGATTAAGAAGGAGGGATTCAAATAAAGATTTAATCTGACTTCACAGATGGATTTTTGCTGAGAGGTGAATATTATGGGATGTATTTAGATTAACAGATTGGTATTATAAAATGAATCATTGCAGCTCAATCTTAACATTTTGACAGCTGTCTCGAATAATCACATCTTTCTCATTGTATTAGTATTTTATTCATCTTTTTAAACTGAGCATTTTTTTATCCTCAAAAAGTAGTGTGACATTTTTTATGAATATTCTGACTTTTCTTAAAGTATCACAACTTATTTCAAAATAATATGACATTTTTCTCCTAAACTCTTCTTGTTTTTCTTGATATGTTCAGACTTATTATTTGAGATCTTATTTTGCTGTCGACCAATTTGGTGTTTTGATTTTCAAAATGTTAGAACAAATACTGACTTATTTATAGTTGGAGAAGAAGGAGGAGAAGAAGGGGAGAAAGTGAAGGACCTTTTCTGTCCTGCTGAGTCATCATAAATCAGTGTGTGTGTGTGTGTGTGTGTGTGTGTGTGTGTGTGTGTGTGTGTGTGTGTGTGTGTGTGTGTGTGTGTGTGTGTGTGTGTGTGTGTGTGTGTGTTGGCTGCAGATCAATAGACACTTCTCAGATGTCCCAGAAAGTCTCTAAATCTTGTTCTACTTCTCGACATCTTTTGTTACAAACTTGTGTCCCGACACACCTCTCTGATATCGATTCACAATCACTACGAGAAAACATGAGAGAAAAAGAGCTTTTATAACAATAGAGACAGGAGAGGACTCTTTAAAGTAGAGACACTACATACTGATATACACCTGGACATCAGCAGGAGAGGACTCTTTAAAGTAGAGACACAACATACTGATATACACCTGAACATCAGCAGGAGAGGACTCTTTAAAGTAGAGACACTACATACTGATATACACCTGAACATCAGCAGGAGAGGACTCTTTAAAGTAGAGACACTACATACTGATATACACCTGAACATCAGCAGGAGAGGACTCTTTAAAGTAGAGACACTACATACTGATATACCCCTGAACATCAGCGGGAGAGGACTCTTTAAAGTAGAGACACTACATACTGATATACACCTGAACATCAGCAGGAGAGGACTCTTTAAAGTAGAGACACTACATACTGATATACACCTGAACATCAGCAGGAGAGGA
>NW_022987743.1:285000-292500 GCF_902827165.1 Trematomus bernacchii
CCGTGCTGTAGTTCTTTTATAGCCCAACATTAGCCTCCTTTAGCTTAGCGGTGGAGACTTGAAGTCATGTGACCGTGCTGTAGTTCCTTTATAGCCCAACATTAGCCGCCTTTAGCTTAGCGGTGGTGACGTGAAGTCATGTGACCGTGCTGTAGTTCCTTTATAGCCCAACATTAGCCTCCTTTAGCTTAGCGGTGGTAACGTGAAGTCATGTGACCGTGCTGTAGTTCCTTTATAGCCCAACATTAGCCGCCTTTAGCTTAGCGGTGGAGACTTGAAGTCATGTGACCGTGCTGTAGTTCCTTTATAGCCCAACATTAGCCGCCTTTAGCTTAGCGGTGGTAACGTGAAGTCATGTGACCGTGCTGTAGTTCTTTTATAGCCCAACATTAGCCTCCTTTAGCTTAGCGGTGGAGACTTGAAGTCATGTGACCGTGCTGTAGTTCCTTTATAGAGTGGCGAAGTCCCTCCCCTTCCGGTGGACCTCCATGGGACCTTATTTCGGAAAAATTATGTATTGAAGTCAATGGAGAGAGAAAGATTATCTTTCGATCCCGTTTGAATTGTGCCACGAATTACACATATGTTGTTTGTCAATTTAAAAGATAATTTTGCAAGTAAAAAAAAAAAAATGTGTCGTAAAACTGTGAAGTAACACATTTGTTTGTGTGAAACGCTCAATGAACTACATCTCTGGTCAACCACACACGTCACCAAGATGGCCGTCACTACTGTCTTGTCAACAAAACGATTGACTACCCTCACTATCACCACAATGAAACACGTCCTGAAGAATGTCATGCAAAGCTGCCTGCCTGCCTTCCTTTGATTCTCTCTGAACTGCCTGGTCGTTTTAATGTTTAATGTCAACCATTTGTGCAGATAGCATGAAGTAGAGAAGATCGCTAGCGTTAGCGTTAGCATTTCTCCCCCGGGCTTAAATGGTGTATTATAGAATGACCACACCGGTGACAGTACTCTTCAAAGGGTTCACGAAATATGACTACTACTCTTACTGTTTAACATTTTGGGTTACTTAATGTTACTTCATGTTAAGGCTAATAAAAATGACAAGGCTGTAATGCTAACTAACGTGCTAGCTACTAGCTAGCTTGATCCAGAGTACTCCTGGTCCTTTCATCAGACGGGAAGCGAAAGAACGAGCAAGACCCATTGCTGGTATGATAACAACCTGGTACTAAGCACACAGGCATCTTGTTAAAGTTATCTTATCTTAGCCAGCGCCATATAGATAGATTATATCTATATGGCGCTGATCTTAGCTATCTCTTAGTGGAGGAAAACAATTGTGACATCACTTACGCGACTCTGGGATTTGTAGTCTTTCTAGTTACGTATTTTTCATAGTCTTATATTTCAACAGTTTTACGACAAACTGTGACTTTTTTGACATGGAAATGATTTTTTAAGATTGACAAACATCATATGTGTAATTCATGGCACAATTCAAACGGGATCGAAAGATAACTTTTCTCTCCCCATTGACTTCAATGCATAATTTTTCCGAAATAAGGTCCCATTACCCGGAAGTAAGTGGGCGTGACTTCGCCACTCTATAGTCCAACATTAGCCACCTTTAGTTTAGCGGTGTACTTTCATGTACTAAAAAGTAAATTAGATGGGATTTGAGAACCAAAAGACCAAAAATGAGGCTTCAAACCGTGGTCTCCAAACGTCCACTCTTACACACGGTCTATATATAGTCCATATTCTATTCTAAGATTATAATGAGACTTTAAACGCCTCATTGTTTCTCATGCAGGTAAATGTGACCTGGAGGCATTAAACTGTGGTGAGTTCAGGGACCGGGGGAGATGTGAATCTTGGAGCTTATATCATCTCTCAGAGACACAAATCCTGCTCATCTCATCGCACACGTTAAACAAAAGGAGTCTTAATCCGGACGCTCTAATCCCCGCTGGGTTTGCAGACGTCTGAAGGCGGCACGCTTAATCCCAGAGGCCACAGGGACACCCCCCCCCACACACACACACACACACACACACACACACCAAAAAGATCCTTTCACTGACGGCATTAATCCCACCCAAACGTCCACAAACACACCGAGGAAGTCCTGCGTCTCCGAGAGGAAACACGGGAACTTTCTCCTTCTGGGGCGGAGGATAATTCCCGCTCTGATGTGGATTTGTGCGGAGATTAAAGCCGGCAAAGATTTATGCATTTTTTAAATTACTGTAATACAAACAGGGAGCATGAACGCTGCGGCGGGAGGTGAAGGGGGAGAGACTCAGATTAACGTCATGATTTATTCATTTCAGCGCAGTGTAAACACGTGGAAGACGAGGGGGTCACTGCTTCAAGCTTATTATCTTCTTTAAGAGGCACATTCATATTTATAGTAAGAGGTGGAAGAGACCTCGTTTTATCACAATGGAGGAAGGAAAGCAGGGAGTAAACACCACAGAAGAAGAACCTCGCTGAAATGTGAATATGTAGTGAAGTATATTTCTTAAATACGATTTTAGGGTACTTAAGTATTTCCATTTGATCAGCTGTAGTACAAAAAGAATATATGAGTACTTCCCACATCCCTGCTAGAAACCAAGAGCTGAGTATCTTCAGTTTCACTTTTATAATTAACCCAACAAGAATTCACCCAAGTGTATAAATAAATACACACACACATCTATAGGTAAATATAACTTATTATATATATTTAGATTTACAAGCTGGTAGACATGCTTTCACTTTTCCTTCCTTCTCAATTCTTTTTTTACACCCTTCCTGAAACACGATCTCTCACACACACACACACACACACACACACACACACACACACACACACACACACACACACACACACACACACACACACACACACACACACACACACACACACACACACACACACACACACGATCTCTCTCACACACACCACACACACACTCAGAGTAACCTTTAATAGCGTTAGTGTTCTCAGCAGTGTGTGGTCACATTGAACCTGTCAGCTCATGGTGTGTGTGTGTGTGTGTGTGTGTGTGTGTGTGTGTGTGTGTGTGTGTGTGTGTGTGTGTGTGTGTGTGTGTGTGTGTGTCGCAGCTAAATTGGCTTAAGGAGCAGAGTCATATGATCGCCGTCGCACAGCTTTCTGATCCGTGACTTTAGAAAAACTGCAGATAAAATAAAATAAATGAAAATCTGCTGACTAATACCAAACACCTAAAATATAAAGCAGATTTAAAGTGAGTTAGTGAGGGTAACTGGAGATTACATAAAACCAAATGGTAAATGTTGTTTTCCTGCTATACATATCTGCTGCTCTTTGAGAGCAAAATGAAAACACAGCTTCATATGTTCAACTACAGAAAAGAGATATTCCCTCTGTCTCTTTATGGAAGTGCGGCGGGCCGTGGGTAGGAATTAGGAAAACACTGGGTAACGTGGAAAAAACTGTTTCCTCACAACGACGCAGGAAACAGAAACTACTGATTTTCACAGTTTGAGCATGAACGCATCACGGAGGAAAATGAGGAGGTGAAGTTTGAAGAAGAAGAAACAAGAAAATAAAGACAGGAAGTCTCAGAGGTTTGAAGAGAGATAATTAACTCACTGAGGACCCTCAACACACACACACACACACACACACACACACACACACACACACACACACACACACACACACACACACACACTCACACACTCACACACACACACACAGAAACAGTCAGGTGTGTGTGTGTGTGTGTGTGTGTGTGTGTGTGTAATCTGTGAGCTTCATTAAAACCCTGACGAGACAGAACAAAGAGCTGACTGCACCTGAACACACACACACACTGTAACACACACACACACACACACACACACACACTGTAACACACACACTGTAACACACACATACACAGTAGCAAACACACACACACTCAGGAGGAAAAGGTAAAGTCCTGAATCAGCGACAGTCCTGAACCTGGACACACCAGGTCATCAGGGAGTGTGTGTGTGTGTGTGCGTGTGTGTGTGTGTGTGTGTGTGTGTGTGTGTGTGTGTGCTGAGTTAACAGCATTGCTCTAATTACAGACGCCTCTCTCTCTGTTCAGTTTTAGTGTTTCCTTCATCCTGCTGATAACGTGTTTTAACGAGACACAAAACTACAAAGAGACACAAAACTACAAAGAGACACAAAACTACAAAGAGACACAAAACTACAAAGAGACACAAAACTACAAAGAGACATAACTACGAAGAGACACAAAACTACAAAGAGACACACAACTACAAAGAGACATAACTACGAAGAGACACAAAACTACAAAGAGACACACAACTACAAAGAGACACAAAACTACAAAGAGACACAAAACTACAGAGACACAAAACTACAAAGAGACATAACTACGAAGAGACACACAACTACAAAGAGACACACAACTACAAAGAGACATAACTACGAAGAGACACAAAACTACAAAGAGACACACAACTACAAAGAGACACAAAACTACAAAGAGACACAAAACTACAGAGACACAAAACTACAAAGAGACACAAAACTACAAAGAGACATAACTACAAAGAGACACACAACTACGAAGAGACACAAAACTACAAAGAGACACACAACTACAAAGAGACACAAAACTACAAAGAGACACAAAACTACAAAGAGACATAACTACAAAGAGACACATAACTACAAAGAGACATAACTACAAAGAGACATAACTACGAAGAGACACAAAACTACGAAGAGACATAACTACAAAGAGACACAAAACTACAAAGAGACACAAAACTACGAAGAGACACAAAACTACAAAGAGACACACAACTACGAAGAGACACAAAACTACAAAGAGACACACAACTACAAAGAGACACAAAACTACAAAGAGACACAAAACTACAAAGAGACATAACTACAAAGAGACACATAACTACAAAGAGACATAACTACAAAGAGACACAAAACTACAGAGAGACACAAAACTACAAAGAGACACACAACTACAGAGACACATAACTACAAAGAGACATAACTACAAAGAGACACAAAACTACAAAGAGACACAAAACTACAAAGAGACATAACTACAAAGAGACACATAACTACAAAGAGACATAACTACAAAGAGACACATAACTACAAAGAGACATAACTACAAAGAGACATAACTACGAAGAGACACAAAACTACAGAGACACATAACTACAAAGAGACATAACTACAAAGAGACACAAAACTACAAAGAGACACAAAACTACAAAGAGACATAACTACAAAGAGACACAAAACTACAAAGAGACACAAAACTACAAAGAGACATAACTACAAAGAGACACAAAACTACAAAGAGACACAAAACTACAAAGAGACATAACTACAAAGAGACACATAACTACAAAGAGACACAAAACTACAGAGACACATAACTACAAAGAGACATAACTACAAAGAGACACAAAACTACAAAGAGACACAAAACTACAAAGAGACATAACTACAAAGAGACACATAACTACAAAGAGACACAAAACTACAAAGAGACATAACTACAAAGAGACACAAAACTACAAAGAGACACAAAACTACAAAGAGACATAACTACAAAGAGACATAACTACGAAGAGACACAAAACTACGAAGAGACACAAAACTACAAAGAGACACAAAACTACAGAGAGACACAAAACTACAAAGAGACACAAAACTACAGAGAGACACAAAACTACACCAAAGGACTACAAAGAGACACAAAACTACAAAGAGACACATAACTACAAAGAGACACAAAACTACAGAGACACAAAACTACAAAGAGACACCAAAGACAATAAACTACAAACTCCTGCCTCGCTCCATCACTGCGATTATCAGGGCGTGGCAGCCATCTTGGACCCAGGCCCCTGAGAGTTTAATTTCATTCTCTGCTGCTTCACACACACACACACACACACACACACACATACACACACACACACACACACACACACACACACATATGTGCAGCAGAGAGGGACCAACAGGAGGGGAAATCAAACGCACCCCGAGGCTGAGACTCTTTAAAGGAAGTCAAACAGCCTCTAAAGTAAAAATACTTCCCGTCTGCTGGGAGGAGTCTGGATATTTAGAGGAGAAAACAAGTCAAGACGTTATAGTTTTAAAAATCTGATTATTTCAAGAAAAAAAGGCGATAAATATCAACTTAAAAGCTTGAAAAGGGTTTGAATTGCACACAGAGATAGTCTCTCTCTCACTCACACACACACTCACACACACACACACACACACACACACACACACACACACACACACACACACACACACACACACACACACACACACACACACACACACACACACACACACACACACACACACACACACACACACACACACACACACAGTCAGTAAACAAACTCCTAATGAGCTTCTTTAATTACTTTTGTTGCTAATTGGTTTACATGCAGATCAGCCGCTGCAGAGACTCTGTGTGTTATTGAATACAGACGCATCGGATTATTAGAAATACATCAATCAAACACATCGTACGTGATAGGCTAAGGGGCGGGACATCTCTAAGATGGTTGACCAATCACAATAGAGCTGACCAGCTAACCAATCAGAGCAGACTGGGCTCTGGTTTCAGACGGAGGGTGAAAAGAGGTGCTGCAGCACAGAGAGTATGAGAAAAACACATACTGAACATCAGCAGGAGAGGACTCTTTAAAGTAGAGACACTACATACTGATATACACCTGAACATCAGCAGGAGAGGACTCTTTAAAGTAGAGACACTACATGCTGATATACACCTGAACATCAGCAGGAGAGGACTCTTTAAAGTAGAGACACTACATACTGATATACACCTGAACATCAGCAGGAGAGGACTCTTTAAAGTAGAGACACTACATGCTGATATACACCTGAACATCAGCAGGAGAGGACTCTTTAAAGTAGAGACACTACATACTGATATACACCTGAACATCAGCAGGAGAGGACTCTTTAAAGTAGAGACACTACATACTGATATACACCTGAACATCAGCAGGAGAGGACTCTTTAAAGTAGAGACACTACATACTGATATACACCTGAACATCAGCAGGAGAGGACTCTTTAAAGTAGAGACACTACATACTGATATACACCTGAACATCAGCAGGAGAGGACTCTTTAAAGTAGAGACACTACATACTGATATACACCTGAACATCAGCAGGAGAGGACTCTTTAAAGTAGAGACACTACATACTGATATACACTTGAACATCAGCAGGAGACGACTCTTTAAAGTAGAGACACTACATACTGATATGCACCTGAACATCAGCAGGAGAGGACTCTTTAAAGTAGAGACACTACATACTGATATACACCTGAACATCAGCAGGAGAGGACTCTTTAAAGTAGAGACACTACATACTGATATGCACCTGAACATCAGCAGGAGAGGACTCTTTAAAGTAGAGACACTACATACTGATATACACCTGAACATCAGCAGGAGAGGA
>NW_022987743.1:295000-302500 GCF_902827165.1 Trematomus bernacchii
ACACACACACACACACACACTCACACTCACACTCACACTCACACACACCACACACATACATACACACACACACACACACACCACACACACACACACACACACACACACACACACACACACACACACACACACACACATTGCTGGTTGCAATAAATGTATTTCTTTGCAGTCCTTATTGTCAGTCTTCATTCATTTATTCGCCAGGTATATGTTTTGTATATTTCTATTCAATTAGCTGTTTTTTCATTATCAGTATTTATCGGATTGTCTATTTTTTAGTATTTATTTGTATATTTAAAGACAGTTATAGGCATTTCTTTGCAGGACTTATTGTCAATTAAATGTTGGAATTTCTATATTGATTTCCCTTCAGACGCATTTCTTTGCAGTACTTTTCTCATAATTGTATTTATTGCCAGTATTTATGAATGCATTAATTTATTTACAGTAAGTGCATAATAATGTATTTATTTTTATATTTTATTATTTATTCATCAACTATTTTCTCTTTCCTCTCAGCTTCTGTTTAAAACATTTCAAAGTGTTTTATACTGAGGTCAGCGGAAAACAGATCGAGATGGAGAAAAGGGAGGAGATTTTCCGGATGGAAACTTGGAAACTGAAACTCTCCCATGTTTTCTCCCCCTTTCTCTCTCTCTTTCTCCCCCACTCTCTTTACTATCTTACCTTTGAAGGTGTCTGCCCGCGCGCCCGTTAGTCCGCTCAGGGAAATCAGCGCGAGGAGCAAAGTTAGTGCGCGCTCCATGTTGGAGAGAAACTACAGAAACTCCACTTCTTCTGCTTCTGTAGTTCCTCTGTCCCTCTGTCTGTCCTCCACTCTTCTTCTCCTCCTGTAGTTCCTCTATGTCTCTGTCTGTCCACTTCTTCTTCTCCTCCTCTGTGTCTCCTCCACTTCTTCTTCTCTTGCTGTAGTTCCTGTTTTCTGTTTATTCTGTAGTTCCTTACACTTATTTTTCTCCGCTGCGGTTTCTCTGATTCTTCTGCTGCTGTTTCTTTTACTTCTTATTCTTCTTCTCCTTCTGTAGTTTCTCTGCTGTTAAACTCCACTTCTCGTTCTTCTTCTCCTGTTGTAGTTCCTGTGTAGTTTCCTGTCTGCAGAGAGACAGACAGACAGGCTCCGGTATTTCTCTCCGGTTTCTCCTCCGTGTCTCAGACCGGAGACTGACTCCGTTTACCGAGCAGCCTCTGACGTCACAGGGGGAGAGAGAGAGAGAGGGAGAGAGAGAGAGAGAGAGAGAGAGAGAGAGAGAGAGAGAGAGAGAGAGAGAGAGAGAGAGAGGAGAGAGAGAGGAAAGCACTTGACAGATATTTAAATTATTTTTGTATGACTTTTCTGTATTTCTATTATAATGAACCACACTTTTTTATGAGTTATATTATAATAGATGACACTCACTTTATTTTAATATATTTAATATATGAATGTGTACTTTTATTGATTTTTATCTTTCAACATTTGTGTTTATTTTTTATTATTATTTTAGATTAAATCCTTTATTATATGAACTTTAAATTGTATATTTTTTTATGTATTTTAATTTATTTTGGGGGAAAAGGTTCTGTATTTTTATTCTTAATTAACTAATTGAACTCACATTTTTATTTATATTTTTCTTATATTTGTAATGTTCACTGTATTTTACGTAATTTAATTAATTTTCATATTTTAAACGTGTTTTATTGTAATTCCTCCGCACAGATGTTGCTCTAACGGCGAGTCAGAGGGACCATGCTGCCCCCTGCTGGCCGCTCTCAGTACTGCACCTTTAAAAACTCACTAAATATCAGATTTCATTTCTAAATTCTGCTCATTCCTCAGCTGTGCTGCATAGCTCACTGTTTAATCACCAACAGGGACTTAACCTGCTTTTACATTCACTATTCCCATTGGGAAAACTCATTTTAATCCAAGAAATAGCCAAATAAATTAGGGTTTTTTAAAGAAATGGAAAAAATGTTACGTCTTGTGTTGAAAATATGCAAAAGAGACCTTATGTAATGACATTCTTGACCCATAAATAGACTATTTAAACTCCTGAATGTGTTTTTTTGTATATTTGAGAGCGTTATTATTCCTGTTCTCTCTGTACAGAACTGCCCTGCAGATTTTCCACATGTTTAATGAGTTTTTTGTCTCAAAATAAAGTGAATAAAAGCAGCTTTGTGTTTCCAGTGAAACAAAGTGCGTCATTCATTCATCTGTTGCTCTCTACTGCCCCCTGGCGGACAGACTGAGGCACTGCAGGAGCTATAATAATAATAATAATAATAATAATAATAATAATAATAATATAATACATTAAATTAAACTAATTAACTACAATAATGAAAATATATTAATAATTCTCAAAATAAGGACAACATATTTAAACTATAATAATACTTTTACATACTCAAAATAATAATCAAAATTATACAAAATAAATACCAATATCATAAATATTAAAACAATTAAACTAATTAACTACAATAATACAAACACAAATATATTATAATTAAAAACAATAAACAAGAATAAAAAATCTAATAAAGATACTCACATCCATACGGCACATCGCACAACAAATAAAGACAACTCTAAAAGGTCATTTATATTAATTTAATTTCCATTTGTTAGTACAATTTATAAACAGTGACAAGGAGCTCTATCAGCAGGTAAGACGTCACAAATACAATTATTATATTTATTTAAAATTCACTTTAGCTTCTAATGAAGAGATTTAACTTCCACCAAAACTACAAAATCTAGGAAAATAAAACATTCAAAATAATAATAAATAAATGCACTCATGTGCAGGCCTACATAAACAAATAAATAACAATAAAATCCTCTCTAAATACTTTAAAGAGTCCTCTCCTGCTGATGTTCAGGTGTATATCAGTATGTAGTGTCTCTACTTTAAAGAGTCCTCTCCTGCTGATGTTCAGGTGTATATCAGTATGTAGTGTCTCTACTTTAAAGAGTCCTCTCCTGCTGATGTTCAGGTGTGTATCAGTATGTAGTGTCTCTACTTTAAAGAGTCCTCTCCTGCTGATGTTCAGGTGTATATCAGTATGTAGTGTCTCTACTTTAAAGAGTCCTCTCCTGCTGATGTTCAGGTGTATATCAGTATGTAGTGTCTCTACTTTAAAGAGTCCTCTCCTGCTGATGTTCAGGTGTATATCAGTATGTAGTGTCTCTACTTTAAAGAGTCCTCTCCTGCTGATGTTCAGGTGTATATCAGTATGTAGTGTCTCTACTTTAAAGAGTCCTCTCCTGCTGATGTTCAGGTGTATATCAGTATGTAGTGTCTCTACTTTAAAGAGTCCTCTCCTGCTGATGTTCAGGTGTATATCAGTATGTAGTGTCTCTACTTTAAAGAGTCCTCTCCTGCTGATGTTCAGGTGTATATCAGTATGTAGTATCTCTACTTTAAAGAGTCCTCTCCTGCTGATGTTCAGGTGTATATCAGTATGTAGTGTCTCTACTTTAAAGAGTCCTCTCCTGCTGATGTTCAGGTGTATATCAGTATGTAGTGTCTCTACTTTAAAGAGTCCTCTCCTGCTGATGTTCAGGTGTATATCAGTATGTAGTGTCTCTACTTTAAAGAGTCCTCTCCTGCTGATGTTCAGGTGTATATCAGTATGTAGTGTCTCTACTTTAAAGAGTCCTCTCCTGCTGATGTTCAGGTGTATATCAGTATGTAGTGTCTCTACTTTAAAGAGTCCTCTCCTGCTGATGTTCAGGTGTATATCAGTATGTAGTGTCTCTACTTTAAAGAGTCCTCTCCTGCTGATGTTCAGGTGTATATCAGTATGTAGTGGAGTATCAGGTGTATTTCTGATATTAAGACAATCATTTTTTAGTATTTAAATATGCAAATGAGGCCCCCTCTAAGCCCCGCCCCCTCTAGGTGTTCCTCAGGTAGCTGTACAGGCTGCTCAGCCCCCCCTCCAGCACCTCCTTCACTGGTTTTATCAGAGGGTTGTGAACAATATGAAGTCCTTTATCCAGAGGGTGACACGCCAACCTCTCCAACCGACACAACTGGTGCAGCTCCTGGAAACAAACATGGCCGCCTTCTTCATCACCTTCATCACCATCAACAGGATCTTGTTATATCTTAATTATGAAAAGATGGAGTTACCTGAGGGACGTCTTTAATGTCGTTAAAGTCCAGATTCAGCAGCTCCAGCCTGGAGGAATACAATTACATTTCACATTAACAGTTGAGATGAAGTTACCTGTGCAGGTGGTGTTACAGGTGTAGTAACAGGTGTAGTTTCAGGTGGTGTAGTTACAGGTGGTGTAGTTACCTGGTGAGGTGTAGTTACCTGTGCAGGTGGTGTAGTTATTGGTGCAATAACAGGTGTAGTTACCTGGTGAGGTGTAGTTACCTGTGCAGGTGGTGTAGTTATTGGTGCAATAACAGGTGTAGTTACCTGTGCAGGTGGTTTAGTTACCTGTACAGGTGGTGTAGTTATTGGTGCAATAACAGGTGTAGTTACCTGTGCAGGTGGTGTTACATGTGTAGTTTCAGGTGTAGTTACCTGTTGAGGCAGCAGAGGGCTTTGGGCAGAGAGTGGAGGTTGTTGCCCTCGACGATGAGGATCTTCAGCTCCGTCAGAGACTGGAGGTTCTCCGCCAGGTTCTCCAGACGGTTCCCGGACAGGTGGAGGAACACCTGGAGGAGGACAGGTGGAGGAAGTGAAGCTACATCACATGATCAACAGAGAACCAATAGAGATGCTGCCTTATTATCCACAAATCATATTCCCCATCTAACAAAGGGCAGGTGTTTACAGGTGTTGTTTACAGGTGTTTACAGGTGTTGTTTACAGGTGTTTACAGGTGTTGTTTACAGGTGTTTACAGGTGTTTACAGGTGGTGTTTGCAGGTGTTTACAGGTGTTGTTTACAGGTGTTTACAGGTGTTTACAGGTGTGTACAGGAGTTTACCAGAGCCTTCATGCTGTACACGGCCCCCGGCAGGTGTAACATCTGGTTCTGACTCAGGTTCAGCTTCCTGAGTCGGGTCAGACTGCAGAGAGACGCCGGCAGAGAGGAGAGCTGGTTGTTGGCCAGACTCAGGACCTGAGGGCAGGAAGTGGAGACTTCAGATCTACCTGTAGTCATTTCTGTAGTATTTACAGTAGTACCAGTAGTATTTACAGTAGTACCAGCAGTATTTACAGTAGTACCAGTAGTATTTGCAGTAGTACCAGTAGTATTTACAGTAGTACCAGTAGTATTTGCAGTAGTACCAGTAGTATTTGCAGTAGTACCAGTAGTATTTCCTGTAGTACCAGTAGTATTTACAGTAGTACCAGTAGTATTTACAGTAGTACCAGTAGTATTTACAGTAGTACCAGTAGTATTTACAGTAGTACCAGTAGTATTTACAGTAGTACCAGTAGTATTTCCTGTAGTACCAGTAGTATTTGCAGTAGTACCAGTAGTATTTACAGTAGTACCAGTAGTATTTGCAGTAGTACCAGTAGTATTTACAGTAATACCAGTAGTATTTACAGTAGTACCAGTAGTATTTACAGTAGTACCAGTAGTATTTACAGTAGTACCAGTAGTATTTGCAGTAGTACCAGTAGTATTTACAGTAGTACCAGTAGTATGTACAGTAGTACCAGTAGTATTTACAGTAGTAGGCTACCAGTAGTATTTACAGTAGTACCAGTAGTATTTACAGTAGTACCAGTAGTATTTACAGTAGTAGGCTACCAGTAGTATTTACCTCCAGCTGGGTGCAGGATCCCAGTTCTTCAGGAACCTCCATCAGGCGGTTTCTGTAGGCGAATAAAACCCTGAGTTTCTTCAGCTCTCCGATCTCTGGAGGCAGACTGCTCAGCTGAAAACAACACGTTTAATATCAGAGGTGGAAAGTAACAGAGTACTTCTACATTGTAGTACTTCTACTGTTACTGAAGTACAATATCTGAGAACTTCTGCAGGAGATACGTATAAAGACTCAAACTGAACGTCTCCATCAGGCTGTCGTTCTTTATTAAACTTCAGCACACTAACAAAGACGTGTAAACTGATATTATGGAGTCTTTACAGGTGCCTTCTGCCCCTGAGCAAGGCAGCCCCCCCCCCCCCCCCCCAATAACAGCTGCTGTCTCTGGATAAATAAAGATTATAATCCCCCATAATCCTCCAGGATCCAGTTTCTGTCCCTCCGCCCTCCACCAACCTTCAGAACCAGTGAGAGACACACAGGGACAAATCTCAAAAGTGTGTGTGTGTGTGTGTGTGTGTGTGTGTGTGTGTGTGTGTGTGTGTGTGTGTGTGTGTGTGTGTGTGTGTGTGTGTGTGTGTGTGTGTGTGTGTGTGTGTGTGTGTGTGTGTGTGTGTGTGTGTGTGTGTACCTGGTTCCCCCACAGGTTGAGCACCTCCAGGTTTCTGAGCTGAGCGAGCGGAGCAGGAAGTGACTTCAGAGAATTCAGAGAGAGGTTCAACTTCTGCAGCTCCAACAACTCCCACAATTCATCTGGAGGCTCCTATAGCAACACATACTGTTATAAACTACAACAACAATACTTATATCTAGTATTACTAATATACAGAGTTTCAGGCATGGTCCCTGAAGGCAGCATCTCTCTGGTCCACCACCACCGCTAAGCTAAAGGCGGCTAATGTTGGGCTATAAAGGAACTACAGCATGGTCACATGACTTCACGTCACCACCGCTAAGCTAAAGGTGGCTAATGTTGGGCTATAAAGGAACTACAGCACGGTCACATGACTTCACGTCACCACCGCTAAGCTAAAGGAGGCTAATGTTGGGCTATAAAGGAACTACAGCACGGTCACATGACTTCACGTCACCACCGCTAAGCTAAAGGTGGCTAATGTTGGGCTATAAAGGAACTACAGCACGGTCACATGACTTCACGTCACCACCGCTAAGCTAAAGGTGGCTAATGTTGGGCTATAAAGGAACTACAGCACGGTCACATGACTTCACGTCACCACCGCTAAGCTAAAGGAGGCTAATGTTGGGCTATAAAGGAACTACAGCACGGTCACATGACTTCACCTCACCACCGCTAAGCTAAAGGTGGCTAATGTTGGGCTATAAAGGAACTACAGCACGGTCACATGACTTCACGTCACCACCGCTAAGCTAAAGGTGGCTAATGTTGGGCTATAAAGGAACTACAGCACGGTCACATGACTTCACGTCACCACCGCTAAGCTAAAGGTGGCTAATGTTGGGCTATAAAGGAACTACAGCACGGTCACATGACTTCACGTCACCACCGCTAAGCTAAAGGTGGCTAATGTTGGGCTATAAAGGAACTACAGCACGGTCACATGACTTCACGTCACCACCGCTAAGCTAAAGGTGGCTAATGTTGGGCTATAAAGGAACTACAGCACAGTCACATGACTTCACGTCACCACCGCTAAGCTAAAGGTGGCTAATGTTGGGCTATAAAGGAACTACAGCACAGTCACATGACTTCACGTCACCACCGCTAA
>NW_022987743.1:307500-350000 GCF_902827165.1 Trematomus bernacchii
TTTTTAAAAGGAATCTCAATAATCCACCTCAGATTCTTAGCAACCCTGACCCTCTATAGAAGGTACATACTGTGAGAGTGTGTGTGTGTGTGTGTGCGTGCGCGTGTGTGTGTGTGTGTGTGTGTTACCTGTGCCTCGTACAGCCTCTCCTTCCTGTTGGCCACTTCGCTCCTGATGATGGTTCCGATGTATTCGATCATCATGGTGCACTTCTCCATGTCTCTGGCCGCGTACAGACCCAGACCCTGAACAGGAAGTGACATCATTCAGAGGACGGACAGTACAGGTGATCGTGGTGCAGGTGATCGTGGTGCAGGTGATCGTGGTGCAGGTGTTTCAAAAGTTTACTCGTGATTTACTCGGGTTTATTTCACTAGCTTAGTCACATATTTACTCATCATTTTCACACGTTTTTCTTATCATTTCCAGATGTTTTCCAGGCCTTTTGGGATTTTTTTATATATAATCGTTGGACATTAGTCAAGTGTTTTTAGGGAGGTTTATTTATATATATTTCTGATATTTTTAAGGCATTTTTACTTTAGTTGTTGGGCATTAGTCCCATTATGCTCCCCCCTATGTGTCCCTCTTCTCACCTGGATGCGGGATCGAGCCAGGTAGACGTTGGTCTTCCACTCGCTGGTCATGCGTCTGTACTGGGAGGCCTTGGAGTGTCTCCCCTGGTGCGCCCCCCCCACCAGTAATTCTCCCGGAGAGAGGGAGAGGACGCCGGGCACCGGGCCCACGATGGAGCCCACAGAGCCCTGACAGCGGGGGGCCACACTGGTCAAGAGGGTGGGCCTAACACAGGGAAAACTACACTTTAATACACATTTAATCATGAGGTAACTGTTAGAAACATCTCCCTGGTCCCCGGCTTGAGCTTCAATCTCAGGATCCATGTATGTGTGATCCTCTCCAGAATGGAAGTAGTCATCACATACAGAGCATCAACTAGTTCCTGAACAGTGTCCTTCACATGCTGATATCCAAGAGAGGGAGTTACACAGTCACAAGATGGAGGAATACTGGTTCTTCTACGTAATCATACATCCTGTCATGAACAAAATAGTGACATTTTTCTCAAAATGTTGTTTTTTTCTGAAAATCTGAAAATCCTGATTTTTCTCAAAATCAAAAACATTCTGACTTTTTCTCAAAATTCTGACTTTTTCTCACTTTTTCACAAAATGTTGGCTTTTTTCTGAAATGTTGCCTTTTTTCCGAAAATCCTGACTTTTTCTGAAAATCCTGACTTTTTCTGAAAATTCTGACTTTTTCTGAAAATGCTGACTTTTTCTGAAAATCTAAAAATTCTGACTTTTTCACAAAATTCTAACTTTTTCACAAAATGTTGTTTTTTTTCTGAAAATCCTGACTTTTTCTCAAAATCAAAAAAAAATCTGACTTTTTCTAAAAATCTAAAAATTCTGACTTTCCAAAAATCTCAAAATTCTGACTTTTTCACAAAATGTTGGCTTTTTTCTGAAATGTTGCCTTTTTTCTGAAAATCCTGACTTTTTCTGAAAATCCTGACTTTTTCTGAAAATTCGGACTTTCCAAAAATCTCAAAATTCGGACTTTCTTGTGTGTTGCAGCTGAACGGACTCAGGAACGCTCTGAGGAATATTCTGGAGGTCCACGGAGGAGAGAGTCTGACTCCGGCCATGCAGCGGCGGATCTCTGAGTACAGTCTGGAGGTCAGGTGAGGACGGAAGCTTCCTGCAATTAAAATCTCTAAAATTCGGACTTTTTCTCAAAATCTCAAAATTCTGACTTTTTCTCAAAATCTCAAAATTCTGACTTTTTCTCAAAATCTCAAAATTCTGACTTTTCTGAATACTTTAAAATGTTAATAATCCCTCGTCCCCGGCTTGAGCTTGAATCTCAGGATCCATGTATCTGTGATCCTCTCCAGAATGGAAGTAGTCATCACATACAGAGCATCAACTAGTTCCTGAACAGTGTCCTTCACATGCTGATATCCAAGAGAGGGAGTTACACAGTCACAAGATGGAGGAATAGAAAGCAGTATTCAATGTTTACTTCAGATTAGCTCCACGTCAGAAATGAGCATGCTTGTCATATGTCTCTCTCCATAGAGGCTGAATCATCATGTTAATCACATAGCTATCATATGCCTCAAACAGTCCTGATGCTCTTCTAGGTAATCATACATCCTGTCATGTTCACAGCTACAGTTGGGATACCTTTGTTATCATGTTACTCTCATGTTGGAAGAGGACAGTTTACCTCTTGGTCTGGATGGCTTTGGGTTCGGAGCGAGCGGACCCTGTGGGGTTGAAAGCGAGGGGCCACTCCATCAGAGGATTCCTGCCATATCTGAAGGTGTACTGATCACACACCTCCACCCCCGGCAGCTACACACACACACACACACACACCACACACACACACACACACACACACACAAACACACACACACACACACCACACACACACACACACACACACACACACACACACACACACACCACACACACACACACACACACACACACACACACACACACACACACACACACACACACACACACACACACACACACACACACACACACACACACACACACAAAACATATTAACTTTAATAAACTTAAAAAACGCCTCCATTGGACTCCTTTGTTTACTTATGTAACATAATGACATCACAATGGAACAAGAGCACTCCTATTGGCTAGCGCTCCAACACATTGATAGGCTAAGGGGGCGGGACATCTCTAAGTGGTTAACCAATCACAACAGAGCCAGCCAGCTAACCAATCAGAGCAGACTGGGCTCTGGTTTCAGACAGAGGGTGAAAAGGTGCTTTTTTTATTTTTATGGAAAGTGTAAAAATTGACCAAGAATTGCAAATACAATTCTAAATGGCTGACTTCCGGTTGAGTTTACGATATGACGCCAAGAGGCTTTTTTGTGCGTCCCACCAGACTACATACACCTGCCAAATGTCATACCTGTAGGTGAAACCTGAGCAAGGGGCTACAGAGCTTTTTGCACAACACCATGTTAACAACCCAAAAAAAATCACAGTTTTCGACAGACCTGACAATCCTGTCAATGCTGTGTGTGTGTGTGTGTGTGTGTGTGTGTGTGTGTGTGTGTGTGTGTGTGTGTGTGTGTGTGTGTGTGTGTGTGTGTGTGTGTGTGTGTGTGTGTGTGTGTGTGTGTGTGTGTGACACTCACAGACTCGATGATCCTGGTCACAGCGGAGGTGGTCAGTCCGAACAGATCTTCTCCCTTCAGGTAAACCGGGAAAAGTTTCAGAGTCCCGCTGGAGACCCGGAGCTGAGACACTGGC
Source organism: Trematomus bernacchii (assembly GCF_902827165.1). Classification (NCBI taxonomy): domain Eukaryota; kingdom Metazoa; phylum Chordata; class Actinopteri; order Perciformes; family Nototheniidae; genus Trematomus; species Trematomus bernacchii. Next base: position 310,823 of record NW_022987743.1, read on the forward strand.
TCCAGAACCTGATCCCACACCACTACACACACACACACACACACACACACACACACACACACACACAAAGAAAGACACACACACACACACACACACACACAAAGAAAGACACACACACACACACACACACACACACACACACACACACACACACACACACACACACACAGTAAATTAATGTTAATTTACATTTTCCACTTGTATATTTTCTATTTTATTTCTATTGAGATGTTTACATTTTGGATTATTTTAATTTCTCTAATGTACAATGCCTTGTCTTGTCATGCTGCTGCAACGCAATCGTTTCCCAAATTGGGATCAATAAAGAACTTTTTATCTGATCTTATTAGAGAAATCCGTGTTATGCATGCCCACTGCACCTCGCGGGAGCGCGCACAGCGTAAAGCAAAAACTCAGACATTTCAATGATCTGTTCGGCAAAGTTCGGTTTGGAAACGGTATCATTTCCTTTTGGGCGGGCATGCATAGCACGGCATAACACGAGAGCCTCGCTGCGGGGAAGCTTTGCCGCTGTTCTGAGTTTGTTCTAATCCGTCAAAATGACAGACTGCTTTCAGATTTTTCCGTCATAGACGGAATATATTCGGTTAACGCGACCTCTGGTTGAAATACAAATGTACAGTAAACTAAATATGAAGCAGGATATTATATATACATTCAGTGTGTTTGAGGAAGGGAATATTACATTTTAAATTGAATATAAATGTAAAGCGTGAGTAAAACATGATGTCACTTCCTGTTTACCTTTGGGGGAGGGTCCAGTGAGGATGATGTCATCGTATCCCTGCTCCTCCACCCTCACCTTGAAGAGCGGTCGGCCCTCCTGCTCCTCCACACAGCACAGGTACTTACAGCGCCTGGAAACAAACACACACACACCATGATGTCACAAACACCTGGACCAATCAGAGGAACGCTGCTCTCTGGGTCAACATACATATTTTCTTCTTTTTTTTTTTAATGCTATTTTATTTTGATTGCTAGTATTAGTCCTAGTAGTAGTAGTAGTATTAGCAGTAGTAGTAGTAGTATTAGTAGAAGTGATAGTATTAGCAGTAGTAGTAGTATTAGTCCTGGTAGTAGTAGTAGTAGTAGCACACACCTGGACCAATGAGAGGAACGCTGCTCTCTAGGTCACATTCTACAGATTACAGAGCATGCTGGGAGTTGTAGTTTCACCTGTTGCTGTTTCTCATGCTCCAGTAGATGCGATCGGCTCGATATCCGATGGGGAAAATGGCCGTTTTGTTGTGGAAGCGTCTCATCTGAAGGGGGAGGAGCCTCCCGATGGCGTGGAACAGCAGAGCCCCCACCCTGAAGGTGTGCGGGGCCCCCCCCCCTCTGAACCACCGCCGCGATCTGACGTGCCTCGTCTCGCTGCACGAACACGCGCCGAAACACCGCGAAACAGCGAAGCTCAGAGTCGTACGGGTCGCTTAGCAACAAGACGGGAGGGTCGCAGGGGAGGGGGGAGGAGCCAGAGGAGGAACAGCGGTCACTGGCCCCTCCACCTCCCGTGGCTCCTCCCACTGAGCGGGGCTTGTGGAAGTGGCACAGCATCGTCTTGTCCTGGAGGGGAGAGGGTGTTATTGTTTTGATACGTGTATAACAGTACATTTGACAGTGTGTGTGTGTGTGTGTGTGTGTGTGTGTGTGTGTGTGTGTGTGTGTGTGTGTGTGTGTGTACCTTGAAAAAGGTGCAGTGTGCCAGCAGAGCACAGCTGAAGTGATATGTGTTGGTGCAGCGCAGGCGGTTGCAGCCGCTGGTCGCTCCTCTCCTCTGACAGTGAGCGCAGCGCAGAGTGAGCGAGCGACGCAGGGCGAGCTCCACGTTGATCAGAGCGCCTGCCTGCGTCTCGTAAACCTCCGAGGACCAGAGGGCGCAGTTCAGATGTACCTGAGAGGGGGGGACAGGTGAGTTCAGTGGGATAGTCTATACATATTAACACCATGATGTAAGCTAATGTTGGGCTATTAAGGAACTACAGCACGGTCACATGACTTCACGTCACCACCGCTAAGCTAAAGGGGGCTAATGTTGGGCTATAAAGGAACTACAGCACGGTCACATGACTTCACGTCACTACCGCTAAGCTAAAGGAGGCTAATGTTGGGCTATAAAGGAACTACAGCACGGTTACATGACTTCACGTCACTACCGCTAAGCTAAAGGAGGCTAATGTTGGGCTATAAAGGAACTACAGCACGGTCACATGACTTCACGTCACTACCGCTAAGCTAAAGGTGGCTAATGTTGGCTATAAAGGAACTACAGCACGGTCACATGACTTCACGTCACCACCGCTAAGCTAAAGGAGGCTAATGTTGGGCTATAAAGGAACTACAGCACGGTCACATGACTTCAGGTCACCACCGCTAAGCTAAAGGAGGCTAATGTTGGGCTATAAAGGAACTACAGCACGGTCACATGACTTCACGTCACCACCGCTAAGCTAAAGGCGGCTAATGTTGGGCTATAAAGGAACTACAGCTAGGTCACATGACTTCACGTCACCACCGCTAAGCTAAAGGAGGCTAATGTTGGGCTATAAAGGAACTACAGCACGGTCACATGACTTCACGTCACCACCGCTAAGCTAACGGAGGCTAATGTTGGGCTATAAAGGAACTACAGCACGGTCACATGACTTCACGTCACCACCGCTAAGCTAAAGGAGGCTAATGTTGGGCTATAAAGGAACTACAGCACGGTCACATGACTTCACGTCACCACCGCTAAGCTAAAGGAGGCTAATGTTGGGCCCTCTAACTCACCCAGAGGTCCAGGTCCAGGTTCAGGAGTCTTGCCGGTCCGTCAGTACATCCGTCTCCCTGCTGGTTACAGAAGCAGCATCTCCGCTCGTCTTTAGGGAAAGGGTCCGGAAGGAGACACACCCCCAACTTCTTCAGGAGAACGTCCACTTCCTCCTCCGTTGGCATGGAAACCGCCTCGTTAGGGGTGCAAGGGCCTCTGGGTAAAGAGAGACAAACAGAGTGATGCTATCAGGCTGAGCTAAGGCTAATATGATTCTAACAGGCCTGAAAAATACTCCTAAAATGTACAAAAAAGCTTGTTTGTGTGTAGTGTTTAAAAAATGTGAAAAAACGTTGGAAAAATATCCAATAATCTTTAAAAAAGTAAAAAATGCTAACCTGCAGAGTGCTAAGTGCTAACATGCTAGATGCTATGCTAACCTGCAGAGTGCTAAGTGCTATCATGCTAGATGCTATGCTAACCTGCAGAGTGCTATCATGCTAGATGCTATGCTAACCTGCAGAGTGCTAAGTGCTAACATGCTAGATGCTATGCTAACCTGCTGAGCGTGATGTTGAAGCTCCACCTCCTCCACCTGCAGCACTTCGTCCTTTTCCCGGAGCGATTAGACTCCTCCCCCCCAGGTACACCTCGGGGGCGGGGCTTCAGCTTCACCTTCACCTGGGAACCAATCACAGAGTCTCATAAATCAATCAACTAATCAAGATTCAAGGCCTTATCATCATGACAACAAAAACAGAAATCAGCTGTTCCTTTAGCCACACCCACCTTGAGGCTGTCCATGCGGGGGCGTGTCTCCGTGGTGATGGCGGCGGCGGGGGGGAAGGAGAGAGGAGGTGAGGAAGAGGGGGTAGGAGAGGAAGGAGGGAGGAGGAGGGAGTGAACTGCGATGGTGGACATGTTGCTGGTGTACTGATGCACCCTGCAGGGGGTGGGGTGCTCAGGGCCCGCCAGCATGAGGGGGGTCTGAGAAAAACAAATATTCATTATTACGAGTTTTCTAAAAATGTGATCAACCAATTAACCAAATAGAGATTAATTTAAGTGTTTAAAACCAATTAGAGGTTCAAACCAATTAGAGGTTCGTCCCAGGTGAGTCTCACCTTGTTCGTGGCTCTGCTCTGCACGTCGGAGTTGAACAGAGACGAGCAGTTGGTGCTGCAGAACATCATGCGGGTCGCTCGGGGCTGACCCTCCTGAAACACACACACACACAGTCACTTTCTGTCGGCCATATTTGTAGTCCACTCTACCATATGATACGATGATACTTTAATGGTCAGATCCACTCTGAAATGCTCCTTGCATCCCAGCAGCTCCATGTGGAACATCAACAGTCCCAGAGGATGCTGTTGGACAGCTGGTTATTATGGTCTGTGAGTCAGGAAGTCTCTGACAGGGTTCACCTTCATCCTGCCACCAACCTGTTTGATCTCCTTGCTGATGCGCACTCCATTTCCCAGAAGCACCTTGCAGTAGCTGCAGCACTGAGTCCTGGCAGCAGCAGAGGGGACGCCATGTTGGATGTAGTCCATTTGGATACCTGGACACACACACACACACACACACACACACACGTTCTTGTGTGTTCTAATTTTCGAGTGTGCAGGTAATAATGGAAAGTGTGTACATATTGCAGAGTGTACAAACCAGTGTTCCCAGTAGCTGGTGGGGGTCTCTGCATTCTGCTTACTGCTGAACCCTACACACACACACACACACACACACACACACGTTAATAACCAAGAGAGGCGAAGTTACGATGCCAATTTTAACGGTGATTAACGAAGTCACAACTGTCGAGCAGCAAAGGAATATGGAGTTACTGAGAGTAACGTGAGAAGATGGCGAGCCCAAAAAGACCGCTTTAAAATGCAAACAGTCAGAGGAAAGCTGTCCGCAAAACTTTTTCAAATAAAATAAATTCTTTATCAAAACAAGATTTGGTCTTCAAAACGAGGGGTCGTCTTATATTCGGGTCGATACGGCACTATGTGAATGCAGTGTTATGTAACCGAAGTATTTGGTCTCACCTGAGGGAGGGGCACCCGGACCCCGGCCAGCAGGGCGAGAGCATTGCATTCTGGGCCGGGGGGTCCGGGGGGGCGGCTCAACTGGTAGTCGGTGGGGACGGGGACACGAAGAAGCTCCGCCACCGCCGCCATGACATCTGCAACACTCTGAAGACACACAGGGTTATATCACGGGGTCAGAAAATATATACAAAATAATAATAATAATACAATAAAATAAATAATAATAAAATAAATAATAATACAATAAAATAAATAATAATGTTGGGTACATTTCTGGAATATTTGTACATGAACATGTATTTTTAAAAATATAAATAATATATACATATACAGTAAAGTATACCTGCGCTGCGACGGGGTTGAGGGTGATGGCGATGGTAACCAGATCAGTGTTGGAGCAGGGAGGAGCCTGATGGTGAGGCTCCACCTTCACTTCCTGCTTCACTGCTGAGCCTACACACACACACACACCTGTTATCTTGTATATATTGATCGTTGTGCTTTTATTTATGTCTTAATGTGTGCATATGTATATAAATATTTGGGATAGTGGGAAACGGTATTTCAATCACTCTGTCTGTACACACACACACACACACACACACACACAACTTCACTGTGACCTAATCTAACACTGACCTTTCCCCCAGGCGCAGGGCATTATGGGTAATGTAGGTGATGGGCAGGGCGATGGAGGCTCCAGTTTGATGAAGGAGAGGTCGGGGTATCGGCTGACCTCAGCGTCGCTCTCTGGAGACGAAGAGGGAACGTAACCTTCTGGAGAACTGCGGCCCGACGAGTCCACCCTGAAAACACACCAAGAACATGTAGTCAGAAAATATTATATATTAAAAAAAACAATATTAAAAGTAAATAAAGTTTCTCACTAAAAAGTACATTTTAATGATGGCATTTGAACTCATCATCATACCCAATGATTACTGAAAGGAGCCTGAACGCACCATGATGGCATTTGAACTCATCATGCATACCCAATGATTACTGACAGGAGCCTGAACGCACCATGATAGCATTTGAACTCATCATCATACCCAATGATTACTGACAGGAGCCTGAACGCACCATGATGGCATTTGAACTCATCATCATACCCAATGATTACTGACAGGAGCCTGAACGTACCATGATGGCATTTGAACTCATCATCATACCCAATGATTACTGAAAGGAGCCTGAACGCACCATGATGGCATTTGAACTCATCATCATACCCAATGATTACTGACAGGAGCCTGAACGCACCATGATGGCATTTGAACTCATCATCATACCCAATGATTACTGACAGGAGCCTGAACGTACCATGATGGCATTTGAACTCATCATCATACCCAATGATTACTGACAGGAGCCTGAACGCACCATGATGGCATTTGAACTCATCATCATACCCAATGATTACTGAAAGGAGCCTGAACGCACCATGATGGCATTTGAACTCATCATGCATACCCAATGATTACTGACAGGAGCCTGAACGCACCATGATAGCATTTGAACTCATCATCATCATCATGCCCAATGATTACTGACAGGAGCCTGAACGCACCATGATGGCATTTGAACTCATCATCATCATACCCAATGATTACTGACAGGAGCCTGAACGCACCATGATGGCATTTGAACTCATCATCATCATACCCAATGATTACTGAAAGGAGCCTGAACGCACCATGATGGCATTTTAACTCATCATCATGCCCAATGATTACTGACAGGAGCCTGAACGCACCATGATGGCATTTGAACTCATCATCATACCCAATGATTACTGAAAGGAGCCTGAACGCACCATGATGGCATTTGAACTCATCATCATGCCCAATGATTACTGACAGGAGCCTGAACGCACCATGATGGCATTTGAACTCATCATCATACCCAATGATTACTGACAGGAGCCTGAACGCACCATGATGGCATTTGAACTCATCATCATACCCAATGATTACTGACAGGAGCCTGAATGCACCATGATGGCATTTGAACTCATCATCATACCCAATGATTACTGAAAGGAGGCTGAACGCACCATGATGGCATTTGAACTCATCATCATACCCAATGATTACTGACAGGAGCCTGAACGCACCATGATGGCATTTGAACTCATCATCATACCCAATGATTACTGACAGGAGCCTGAACGCACCATGATGGCATTTGAACTCATCATCATACCCAATGATTACTGAAAGGAGCCTGAACGCACCATGGTGCAACAATCCGTCTGTTTACCTGAGTTCCTCCTGGTTGTTGTGGGGGGGCGTCGGCAGGGAGGCGGGGACATCGACTGTTTTGGAGGCGTGGTTTAAACCCAGAAGCTCCTCCCCTTTCTGCTTCACACCTTTCACTGAAAACAGACGAAGAAGAAGAAGGAGGATCAGCTGTGTTCTTCTTCTGCTGCTTTAATAAAAAGCGTGACTTTTCCTTATTTACCCTCCTTCCTCTGCAGCTCTTCAGTCGAGGCGAAGCCGTTGATGTGTTTCTGTCGGGGGGGCGGTGGGGGGGTGGGAGGCAGCGAGGCCGGGGGGGTGGGGGGGTTACTCAGGTTGTTCTGCTGGAGGGGGAAAGATGGAGAAGAGAGGAATTAATACATAGATATCACACACACACACATATTTATTAACTCTCTATTCCTCTTAAAGTGTACGAGTATTAGTGTATTATTACTGCAGTATTACAGTAGTTGTGGTGTAGTAGTACCTTGTATATGAGAGTAGAGTAGTAGTAGTACCTTGTATATGAGAGTAGAGTAGTAGTAGTACCTTGTATATGAGAGTAGAGTAGTAGTAGTACCTTGTATATGAGAGTAGAGTAGTAGTAGTACCTTGTATATGAGAGTAGAGTAGTAGTAGTACCTTGTATATGAGAGTAGAGTAGTAGTAGTACCTTGTATATGAGAGTAGAGTAGTAGTAGTACCTTGTATATGAGAGTAGAGTAGTAGTAGTACCTTGTATATGAGGGTCGAGTAGTAGTCGGTGACTCCCTCCAGGCAGCCGTTCCCAAAGGAGCCTGTAAGTCTGGACTCTGAGCCCAGAGAGGAGCTGCCGTACGGGGGGAAGAGGTTCAGATCTCCCCCCAGAACAGGCTCCATGAGGGGGAGAACAGACAGCTGAGAGAGGGGAGAGAGAGGGGAGAGAGAGGCATTAATACAGAACAATCTGTTCCTCCAAATATTGTATCTACTAATAGAGATGGCAAAAGTACACACATCCTTCACTCAGGTAGAAGTACAGATACTCGTGTTTAAAAATACTCTGGTGAAAGTAGAAGTACTGACTAAACTTCTTTACTCAAGTCAAAGTAAAGAGGCTTTGAAATGTACTTCAGTAAAAAGTACCCATAACTAGCAGCTGTTTTAAAGAGTACCTGACCTCCCTTTATATTAATAGAACAATAATGTCATTGTTAGCTAATGAATGTTTCCATGCTGAACAACGGCAACATGACAACGTTTTCATTGGTCCCTCTTCTTTAGAGAAGACCAGGAAATGATGGATACACGGATCGTGTTCAAATCAATAGGCACGCAATAACTCTAAATAATAATGATCACGCCACCAAACACACATTCAAACTAAAGGAACCAGCCTGTTTGGGAAATGTGAGAAGTAGAAAGTACAGGTATTTGGGTTCAACATGTAAGAAGTAGAAAGTACAGGTATTTGTGTTCAACATGTAAGAAGTAGAAAGTACAGGTATTTGGGTTCAACATGTAAGAAGTAGAAAGTACAGGTATTTGGGTTCAACATGTAAGAAGTAGAAAGTACAGGTATTTGGGTTCAACATGTAAGAAGTAGAAAGTACAGGTATTTGTGTTCAACATGTAAGAAGTAGAAAGTACAGGTATTTGGGTTCAACATGTAAGAAGTAGAAAGTACAGGTATTTGGGTTCAACATGTAAGAAGTAGAAAGTACAGGTATTTGGGTTCAACATGTAAGAAGTAGAAAGTTCAGGTATTTGGGTTCAACATGTAAGAAGTAGAAAGTACAGGTATTTGAGTTCAACATGTAAGAAGTCAAAGTGAAAAGTCTTCAGAAAAATAAGTAGTGGAGTAAAGTACTGATACCAGAAACATGTACTTAAGTACAGTAATGAAGTATCTGTACTCCACTACTTCTCTCCTCTGTTTATTAATGTAAATATCACATATTTTCCTGGAAAGACTGACCTACTGTCTAAGGACTAAAGCAGAGATCTGGGAACAACGCTGGGAAATATGGACAGTGTACAAGGAAAAAGAAAGACTGAAGAGGGCCCTCAGAGAGGCCTAAGATATTGTAAAAAATAATATTTGAAAACATTAAAAAAAAACATTTTCTTTTTAAAATATTTGTTTAGTTATATTTTTAATTAGTTTTACCAAAATAACTTGATTTAATTGTATTTAAAATAACATTTCCAAATAAATAAATCCTTCGAATCTGCCTGTTCAGTTTCTGTTGGAATGTGAAGGGTTAAATGAAAGAAGCTCGTCTGGCCCTCTCTGCGATTCAGAGGGCCCGCTATAGTAACTGAACGAGAGAGTAATGTCAAATGACAGAACAGTTGACCAATCATATCTTCCCTCTAAATGGGTGGGCTTTATTATCGCTGGCTTTATGACAAGTTCCGCCCGCTGTGAGGTTTATGCATGTGTGTTATAGAGAGGTGCAGTGACGCGTCCTGAAACCCGGAAGCTGCGCTCCGGTTCCCTCGAGGGTTTTGGAGAAGAGCTGGAAATAAGGTCTGTGGAACGAACCTGTTTGATAAATGCACGTTTTGTTCAGCCGGATAATATCCACATGTCTACCCTACTTTTATCATTTTGGAATCATCAATCAAATCGATAGATTTATGATCGATGGATTGATGGCTCACGTCAGCGATAGTGAGGGCTAGGTATAAAAGTCACGGCTCGCCACTGCTTTCATGTCTGCACCAAAACACCAAGTCACATTCCTCGTATGTGTCAACCTGCCTGGTGATAAACCTGACTCTGATTCTGAATAGTTTCTCAGTCACAATATGATCTAGTATCCCCTCTACCTGTCGCAGGTGAGTCCCCACCAGCTCGGAGGAGGATGAGGAGGAGAGCAGCTCCTCTTCTTTCTTCCTCCTCTTGTTTTTCGGAGGTCCTTTCTCTGGTCGGGCGAGTCTCTTACAGCGGGGGGGCTTCTTCCTGCCGGAGGGGTCCAGAGAGTCGGGGGAGTCCATCTACAGGAACACACAGGGGTTAATAATAATAAATAATAATAACTTAGATTTATATAGCGCCTTTCAGGGGACCCAAGGTCGCTTTACAGAATTGTTTTTATTAATTAACATATTTAGCTTTTTTATCATTATTATAATTATTTATTAATATTAATAATTATTTTAATGATGTATCTATAAATATTTTTAACCATTATTTGTGTTATTTTATTAATAATTGTAATTGATCTTTTTATTATAATTTATTTACTAGTATTTTTAATTATAATTTATATTATTATATATTTATACATATTGTTGTATTATAATTATTTATTTATTAAAATGATTAATTATTGAAATTATGTATTTGATATATTTTATTATTAATTATATTATTATTTATTTATTAGCATTTTTAATGATCATTGTATTAATATGTTTAACTATGATTATGATCTTTTTATTGATCAATGATCTCTCGATGCTCCTCACCACGTTGCCATGCATCCCTGGTCCCTCCTCCTCCTCAGATCGGACGCTGTCATTGGACGGCAGGCGTCTGGCGGCCCCTGGTGATTGGAGGGTTTCAGGGGAGGTCTTTTCTTTCAGCAGGTGACGGAGCAGCTCTTTACCTCCGTCTCCCCCACAATGGAGGGGAGAGGGGGAGAAAAACCCATCCCCCCCCCCCACAGTCCTCCATCTTTATCACTCCCCCCCCACAAGATCCTCCCTCCACTCGCTCCTGCTGCAGGGGGAGACACGGGGTTAATATAGAAAACTCTTTAAAGTTGAAAAAAACGTTGTAATGTTAAGATAAAAAACATGTAATTTAATTTAAATAACGGGGATATGACCTCACCTTGACCTCCATGCGACCTAAAGGGGCGGGGCCTCTCTGGGTGACGGACAGCTGCCTCTCCAGCTCTGAGGAGGGGGCGAGCCCAGATAGGGCGGGGCTTACAGAGAAGCTGAACTCCGATTGGTCCAGGCTGGCTCGAGGGGGCGTGGAGCAGGAAGTGTCGGACCTGGCGGGAGTGGGCGGGGCTGTGATGTCATCAGAAGACAAAGGGGTGCGGCTTCTCTTCTTCTGCCTGTCGTCGGGCAGAACATCGGAGTAAAGTGACATCATGGAGGAGGAGGGGGGGGGGAACAGCTGGGGTCTGGAGGGGGGGGGCGACTGCAGGAAGTCCTGCGGTAACTCTGAGCTGAAGAAGGGCATCTGAGAGAGACTGCCCTCGCCCCCCCGAGGACCTGAAGGGACTCCAACTCCCAGCATGCCTTGCTGCTCCTGCTCCAGTCTCTGCTGCATGGCCCGGTGACGCTCCACCTGACGAGGGGGCAGCGGGGTGATTAGTTATTAACACTTTATTAATCCTTAAACTCTGCAATATGAGGGTTATTGTGATGTCATCTCTTTATACACTATGATCATGACTGTGTGTGTGTGTGTGTGTGTTTCACAGTTTTCTCAGTGTGTGTGTGTGAGTGAGTGTGTGTGTCTGAGTGTGTGTTTCACAGTTTCCTCAGTGTGTGTGTGTGAGTGAGTGTGTGTGTGTCTGAGTGTGTGTGTGTGTGTGTTTCAGTTTCCTCAGTGTGTGTGAGTGTGTGTGTGTGTGAGTGTTTCACAGTTTTCTATGTGTGTGTGTGTGTGTGTGTGTGTGTGTGTGTGTGTGTGTGTGTGTGTGTGTTTCACAGTTCCCTCAGTGTGTGTGAGTGAGTGTGTGTGTGTGTGTTTCACAGTTTCCTCAGTGTGTGTGTGTGTGTTTTACAGTTTTCTATGTGTGTGTGTGTGTGTGTGTCACAGTTTTCTCAGTGTGTGTGTGTGTGTGTGTGTGTGTGTGTGTGTGTGTGTGTGTCACAGTTTTCTCAGTGTGTGTGTGTGTGTGTCACCTCCTGCATCAGCTGCACTCTCTGTCTCTCCTGTTGCTCTCTCAGTCTCTCTCTCCTCTCTCTCTCCTGAAAGCCTTCACTGAACGGGTTGTTGTCGTCAAAGTTCACCTGCAAAAAACACAGCGTTCAGAAAACATGACATTAACACCTGTTGGAGCTATTTATAGATTTGTATTTCTTAATAGTCTAACATTTATCTCTTGTTGTTTGTATTACATTTCAAGTTTCACTACAGGTGCGTTACCTGAGAAGCTCCATTGGCCCCTGCTGCTGCGGGTGGGGGACCCCGTGGCCCTGCAGTGATGGGAGGAGTCTGTGTTACTGAGGGGATTTTAGGCTGGGAGAGAGGCATCTGAGGAGGCATCTGATTGGGCATCTGAGGAGGCATCTGAGGGGGCATCTGAGGGGGCATCTGAGGGGGCATCTGAGGGGGCATCTGAGGAGGCACCTGAGGAGGCATTTGATTGGGCATCTGAGGAGGCATCTGAGTAGGCATCTGATTGGGCATCTGAGGAGGCATTTGAGGGGGCATCTGATTGGGCATCTGAGGAGGCCTTTGAGGGGGCATCTGATTGGGCATCTGAGGAGGCATCTGATTGGGCATCTGAGTAGGCATCTGAGGAGGCATCTGATTGGGCATCTGAGGAGGCCTTTGAGGGGGCATCTGATTGGGCATCTGAGGAGGCATCTGATTGGGCATCTGAGTAGGCATCTGAGGAGGCATCTGATTGGGCATCTGAGGAGGCATTTGAGGGGGCATCTGATTGGGCATCTGAGGAGGCATCTGAGGGGGCATCTGATTGGGCATCTGAGGAGGCATCTGAGGGGGCATCTGAGGAGGCATCTGAGGGGGCATCTGAGGGGGCATCTGATTGGACAGAATAAGAGGCATTCTCTGCCCCAAAACCCCCGGAGCCCCGACGCCCCCCGGGGTCCAACCAGGGGTGTTTGGTCTGAGTGTTTGTACGGGGTTTCCTGGCAAGGGCAGCAGGGGCGTCTGTGGGGGGCCGCCGGCTCTCTGGTGTTTACTCCTGTAGTCCTCGATCAACTCAGAGTGATCTTTCTGCTGCTTACGGATCTAAAAACACACAACAACAAAAAACACACTCAAGTCAAATCAGCCGTTTCTGATGAGTCACTGTTAGTGTAGTGTTTCTGATGAGTCACTGTTAGTGTAGTGTTTCTGATGAGTCACTGTTAGTGTTTCTGCTGAGTCACTGTTAGTGTAGTGTTTCTGCTGAGTCACTGTTAGTGTTTCTGCTGAGTCACTGTTAGTGTAGTGTTTCTGCTGAGTCACTGTTAGTGTTTCTGCTGAGTCAGTGTTAGTGTTTCTGCTGAGTCAGTGTTAGTGTTTCTGCTGAGTCAGTGTTAGTGTTTCTGCTGAGTCACTGTTAGTGTTTCTGCTGAGTCACTGTTAGTGTAGTGTTTCTGCTGAGTCACTGTTAGTGTTTCTGCTGAGTCACTGTTAGTGTAGTGAGTGGTGTTTCTGCTGAGTCAGTGTTAGTGTAGTGAGTGGTGTTTCTGCTGAGTCAGTGTTAGTGTAGTGAGTGGTGTTTCTGCTGAGTCACTGTTAGTGTAGTGAGTGGTGTTTCTGCTGAGTCAGTGTTAGTGTAGTCAGTGTTAGTGTTTCTGCTGAGTCAGTGTTAGTGTAGTCAGTGTTAGTGTAGTCAGTGTTAGTGTTTCTGCTGAGTCAGTGTTAGTGTAGTCAGTGTTAGTGTTTCTGCTGAGTCAGTGTTAGTGTAGTCAGTGTTAGTGTAGTCTGTGTTAGTGTAGTCAGTGTTAGTGTTTCTGCTGAGTCACAGTTATTTTCTACCTGCTCCAGCTGTTTCTGCAGCGCCCCCTGCTGTTCGCTGACGCTCCTCATGGTGTTGGCGTCCTCCTCGGTGAGTTCTCTTCCCGCCTTCCTGGCCGTCCTCTGTTTGGCCGACAGAGACTTCTTGGTCTTCCTGTGCGCCGCCATCTTCTCCTCCAGGAGGCGCTGTTGCATCTGCAGGAGGCGCTGCGTCTCCCCGAGCCACTCCTCGTACTGCCGTCTCTGAGCCTCGTCTGAAATACACCATAACACAGGGGGTGTCCAAACTTTTTTCACCAAGGGCCACATACAGAAACATATACGAAGGCCTGGGCCACTCTAAATAAAGGTTGTGATGAATGCACTCACTGCTGAAGCCCGGGCTGAAGTTGGGGGGGTTCGGTCTCACCAGCCGGGGGGGCAGCTTCCCGTCCTGACAGGAAGAGGAAACACACACTTCCTGTTTACTTGAACTCACTTTACAACCAGGAAGCACTTTGCATCTTAAATACTTAGGCTGCAGTCGAATAGTCCAAAAATCAGCTCCTATCGTCTATCCCTGTCGTCTATTCCTATCGTCTATCCCTATCGTCTATCCCTATCGTCTATCCCCGTCGTCTATCCCCGTCGTCTATCCCCAACGTCTATCCCTATCGTCTATCCCTATCGTCTATCCCTGTCGTCTATCCCTATCGTCTATCCCTATCGTCTATCCCTAACGTCTATCCCCGTCGTCTATCCCCAACGTCTATCCCTATCGTCTATCCCTATCGTCTATCCCTGTCGTCTATTCCTATCGTCTATCCCTATCGTCTATCCCTATCGTCTATCCCCGTCGTCTATCCCCGTCGTCTATCCCCGTCGTCTATCCCCGTCGTCTATCCCCGTCGTCTATCCCCGTCGTCTATCCCCGTCGTCTATCCCCGTCGTCTATCGTCTATCCCTGTCGTCTATCCCTATCGTCTATCCCTATCGTCTATCGTCTATCCCTATCGTCTATCCCTATCGTCTATCGTCTATCCCTATCGTCTATCCCTATCGTCTATCCCTAACGTCTATCCCCGTCGTCTATTCCCGTCGTCTAACCCTATCGTCTATCCCTATCGTCTATCCCTATCGTCTATCGTCTATCCCTATCGTCTATCCCTATCGTCTATCCCTATCGTCTATCCCTATCGTCTATCGTCTATCCCTATCGTCTATCCCTATCGTCTATCCCTATCGTCTATCGTCTATCCCTATCGTCTATCCCTATCGTCTATCCCTATCGTCTATCCCTATCGTCTATCCCTATCGTCTATCCCCAACGTCTATCCCCGTCGTCTATTCCCGTCGTCTAACCCTATCGTCTATCCCAACGTCTATCCCCGTCGTCTATCCCCGTCGTCTATCCCCGTCGTCTATCCCCGTCGTCTATCCCCGTCGTCTATCGTCTATCCCTGTCGTCTATCCCCGTCGTCTATCCCCGTCGTCTATCCCCGTCGTCTATCGTCTATCCCCGTCGTCTATCCCCGTCGTCTATCCCCGTCGTCTATCCCCATCGTCTATCCCCATCGTCTATCGTCTATCCCTATCGTCTATCGTCTATCCCTATCGTCTGTCGTCTATCCCTGTCGTCTATCCCTGTCGTCTATCCCTATCGTCTATCCCTATCGTCTATCCCTATCGTCTATCCCTATCGTCTATCCCTATCGTCTATCCCTATCGTCTATCCCTATCGTCTATCGTCTATCCCTATCGTCTATCCCTGTCGTCTATCCCTGTCGTCTATCCCTATCGTCTATCCCTATCGTCTATCGTCTATCCCTGTCGTCTATCCCTGTCGTCTATCCCCGTCGTCTATCCCCATCGTCTATCCCTATCGTCTATCCCTATCGTCTATCGTCTATCCCTGTCGTCTATCCCCGTCGTCTATCCCTATAGTCTATCCCTATAGTCTATCCCTATCGTCTATCCCTAACGTCTATCCCTATCGTCTATCCCTATCGTCTATCGTCTATCCCTGTCGTCTATCCCTATCGTCTATCCCTATCGTCTATCCCTATCGTCTATCCCTGTCGTCTATTCCTATCGTCTATCCCTATCGTCTATCCCTATCGTCTATCCCTAACGTCTATCCCCGTCGTCTATCCCCGTCGTCTATCCCCGTCGTCTATCCCCGTCGTCTATCCCCGTCGTCTATCCCCGTCGTCTATCGTCTATCCCTGTCGTCTATCCCTATCGTCTATCCCTATCGTCTATCGTCTATCCCTATCGTCTATCCCTATCGTCTATCGTCTATCCCTATCGTCTATCCCTATCGTCTATCCCTAACGTCTATCCCCGTCGTCTATTCCCGTCGTCTAACCCTATCGTCTATCCCTATCGTCTATCCCTATCGTCTATCGTCTATCCCTATCGTCTATCCCTATCGTCTATCGTCTATCCCTATCGTCTATCCCTATCGTCTATCCCTATCGTCTATCCCCAACGTCTATCCCCGTCGTCTATTCCCGTCGTCTAACCCTATCGTCTATCCCAACGTCTATCCCCGTCGTCTATCCCCGTCGTCTATCCCCGTCGTCTATCCCCGTCGTCTATCCCCGTCGTCTATCGTCTATCCCTGTCGTCTATCCCCGTCGTCTATCCCCGTCGTCTATCCCCGTCGTCTATCGTCTATCCCCGTCGTCTATCCCCGTCGTCTATCCCCGTCGTCTATCCCCGTCGTCTATCCCCATCGTCTATCCCCATCGTCTATCGTCTATCCCTATCGTCTATCGTCTATCCCTATCGTCTGTCGTCTATCCCTGTCGTCTATCCCTGTCGTCTATCCCTATCGTCTATCCCTATCGTCTATCCCTATCGTCTATCCCTATCGTCTATCCCTATCGTCTATCCCTATCGTCTATCCCTATCGTCTATCGTCTATCCCTATCGTCTATCCCTGTCGTCTATCCCTGTCGTCTATCCCTATCGTCTATCCCTATCGTCTATCGTCTATCCCTGTCGTCTATCCCTGTCGTCTATCCCCGTCGTCTATCCCCATCGTCTATCCCTATCGTCTATCCCTATCGTCTATCGTCTATCCCTGTCGTCTATCCCCGTCGTCTATCCCTATAGTCTATCCCTATAGTCTATCCCTATCGTCTATCCCTAACGTCTATCCCTATCGTCTATCCCTATCGTCTATCGTCTATCCCTGTCGTCTATCCCTATCGTCTATCCCTATCGTCTATCCCTATCGTCTATCCCTATCGTCTATCGTCTATCCCTATCGTCTATCCCTATCGTCTATCCCTATCGTCTATCCCTGTCGTCTATCCCTATCGTCTATCCCTGTCGTCTATCCCTGTCGTCTATCCCTATCGTCTATCGTCTATCCCTGTCGTCTATCCCTATCGTCTATCCCTGTCGTCTATCCCTGTCGTCTATCCCTATCGTCTATCCCTAACGTCTATCCCTATCGTCTATCCCTATCGTCTATCGTCTATCCCTGTCGTCTATCCCTATCGTCTATCCCTATCGTCTATCCCTATCGTCTATCCCTATCGTCTATCGTCTATCCCTATCGTCTATCCCTATCGTCTATCCCTATCGTCTATCCCTGTCGTCTATCCCTATCGTCTATCCCTGTCGTCTATCCCTGTCGTCTATCCCTGTCGTCTATCCCTGTCGTCTATCCCTGTCGTCTATCCCTATCGTCTATCCCTATCGTCTATCCCTATCCCTATCGTCTATCCCTATCGTCTATCCCCGTCGTCTATCCCCGTCGTCTATCCCCATCGTCTATCCCCATCGTCTATCCCTATCGTCTATCCCTTGACCTCTGAGTGAAAGGTCACGGGGTTAAGGGATAGTGGATAGGAGAATTCAAAAGGACTTAGGAGAAGAGACTGCGGTACTTTAGAGAATCGACTGCACTTCCACTATCCGACGTGTTTATGATGCGCCAGCGGACGTCATGAATGTGCGCCTGCTGCTGCTGTGGGGAAACTATGGAAACTACAGTTTTCTATACAGCGGACTACAACATGGATGTTTAATAAGAACGAGGGACTACTGTAAACTCATCTAGAGACTCTGCACCGTGCTCTGATGCTGTTATGCTTTATGAACGGGGACAACAGAGAAACATATTCTTCATGACCAAAGTTGGAATTGAAATAAAAAAGGAAAGTGAAACTTATGCTCGTCACCCTCTCCCTCCGGTCCACATTAATACAAATGATCCCAATACGTATAATTGTATGAAAAGATCTTCAAATCAATACAAATGTATTTATTATAAACGTTAGTCCTTAACATCTATCACTGTGTATATCACCATTCAAACATCTTTTAAAAGTTGAACAAACCCCACACAGCTCATTAAAGACTGTGAAATGTTGACTTTATTTGATCATTTCAGTAAAAACTAACGTTCATATTTCTCTTTTAGATTATAATACTGATGAACGTTCAAAACAAAGCACTTTGGCAACTTACCACATACGTTTTAAAATGCTTAATAAGCACCGTAACTTTCATGATATCGTTTCTCGTTCATAATCGGAATATTCCCTCGCCTATAAATGCCGCGGCTGCAAGGCATTGTGGGGCAGCACTTTCTCCTCTCCTTTAGGTTAGGGAGGTCCAGTGGTTCCTAAGCTAAAGGAGGTTATAAAGGAAGTTTGAAACCTCCTTTCCTTTCATCTAGAGAATTGGAGCGGCTCTTATCATGGCTGCCACTGAGGGACTTCGGGTCATTTCACTCCGTTAGGAAGGTTCCTGAGCTAAACGGACTATTCGACCGCAGCCCCAGTAAACACACTTTATATCTGCTGTAACTCACCTGCAGCACCATGTGGGGAGGGGGCGCCTCAGGACCCGGGGCCACGGGGGCCACAGGGACCACCGGAGCAACCGGGGGTACTGGAGCCTGCTGGAACCTGACACACACACACATTCAATAATTAATATACAGAAAAAGGTGTATACATTTTGCATCTATTAAAGTGCACGGAGAGACATTTATGTCAACAGGAGAAGCAGATACAGTGACACTGGCCAGCTCTGTTGTGATTGGTCAATGGCTAAGAGATGTCCCGCCTCCTTACGTACAATGTGTTGGAACGCTAGCCAATAGGAGTGCGAGTGTTACATAGTGATGTCACTTTTTAAACTTGATGTTAAAACTACAGGAAAGGGAAACCCCAAAACACAGCATGGGGTCTCTTTAATTTCAACCATCATTTGTCTAGAAGGGATTTTTATGTATTTGTTCAGATCTCACTGTAAACTACAGAAGGCTTACAGAGAATATTGTATTGTCTATGATGTGAAAAGCTGAATACAAAATAAATAGGGTTCGGGTTACTCTTGAAGTAAATAATGTGCGTACCTGTTGATGCCCATGGGGTTGAGTCCCAGGCTGCTCTGCGTCATCACCTTGTTGATTCCCTTCAGAGCCACCATCTTTGCCTTCATGATGGGGTCTGAGATCGAGTCGAAGTCTGCAGGAAACACAGAAACACGAAGCCTCAAATTAAAAGCACACGAATGGAGAAAATCACAAATGCCTTAGGGCTTCAGAAACCGACATTTTTTAAAAGAGATGGATGCCTGTAATGCTACTACAATAATGCAGTGTGTAGTATACACTTCATACAATGTGATCAAGGTCAAGTCGCCTAAACTCACCATGTCATCTTGATTCATTTGTTTATCCTTTCCTCCCCTTAAAGGTAGGGTAGGTAAGAATAGAGAAACCAGCTGGAGTGCGCTAGAATTTGAAAGTAGGCAGTAGGGTGGTCTTTAGTGCCATGTACATCAAATTCAAATTCATTTAATTTAAGCTCCAACCCCCAGAATTCATTCTATTAGTCAAGAAAACTCTCCTGGTGTTTTCCTCAATCTGACAGCATGTACCCCCCCCCCCCCTCATCGAGCTGGGCTGCCACACCAGCAGCCACGGTGCTGCAACTGAGGCTACACTTCCAGGTCGATGAGGGGGGGGGGGTACATGCTGTCAGATTGAGGAAAACACCAGGAGAGTTTTCTTGACTAATAGAATGAATTCTGGGGGTTGGAGCTTACACTTTCCCACTTTCAATTTTAAGGACCACCCTAGTACGCAGCCGAGTATCCTAGTATCTGCCCCTTCCTTCAGACTTCCTCACAGAGCCCCTCCTCCAACACACACGAACGCGCACATGACCAATGAGGGCACGAGTAGGCCATCCAGTTATCTGACCCGGGCCGAGGCAGATGATTGGTCGTGCTTTTTACAATATTACGGCTTCCACAGATGACATTTATTTATGGATTTATTGTCAAAGCATTTAATATATTCATTGCTATCGGGATGTTGAGAGCATTCCATGGAATATAACAAGTGTTTCAGAAGTGAATTACCTACCCCACCTTTAATTGTTATTATTTATGACTGAATGTTTTCTTGTTGTTTTCTCTGCTGTATTTAACGTTTTGATCTTGTCAATTATTTCTGAATTGGTTTTGCACGATGACCAGTTTTTTTTTGTGTTCACCTTTTAAGGCAACTTTATTCCCACTTACTGTAAACCACACATTTGACTCTCCTTTATGACATGTATGGACAAAAAGACCTCATTTACACAAAATCATGATCATGAAAAATGATGCTATACATTTGAAGAAACAAATTTGAACGAGTACGTGCTAGAGTTTGGGAAGTATAAGGGGAAACATTTTGAAATGTTGTTTGTTATAAAAGTAAAAGCACACAACATAAGTGATAGCTGTATAAAAAGCAGAGAAAAAAAAAATGTGTATATCTATTTATTTTTGTATGTGGTGCGCTCCTGGTTCTGGTCTTACCTATAGGGGGGGCCCCTGGGTCGTTGGGGCCCCTCTGTCGGATCAGCGCCTGCATCTGTTTCTGCTGCTGCTGCTCCTGGCGCTCCTGATCCAGAAGGTCCTGCAGGAGGAGAGGCTGGTCCTGAAGGAGGAGGTGCCTCTGCTCCAGATCCTGCAACTGGAGCTGGTTCTGGATCTGGTCCGCGATCTGTGTCTCGATCTGGTTCTGGATCTGGATTTGGATCTGGTTTTGGTTCTGGTTCTGGTTCTGGAGGAAGGGGCCCTGGTTCTGGGTGGAGGTGCCCGGGTGAGGGAGCTGGTTCTGGGGGGGGAAGAGAGTCGAGGGAGGGGGTCCAAACGGTCTCTGCTGGAAGACGGGCCGCGGAGCTGAAGCAGGGAAACAAAACGTTTAGATGTAGAAACTGTCGTGTCAAATGTTCATATAATCATTTAAATAATATATGGATTATGTCTTATACTCTGATTGCCTTTTACTCGTAGTATTTTGAATGCTATGTGTTTAACAGAGACATGTGTTTAGGATTTACTTTTCAGGAAGGGCAAAAGGTGGATTAGTAAATGTTTAAGGACTGGAGGGTTTAATGGTGTTTAGATGATCCCTAAGAGGATTTAAGGGCGGGACCAGTTGGATATTTTCTCTCTAATATATAATGTTTCTGTAATCAGCAAAGCCATGTTATCCTCTGAGGATGAAGCTGCTCTGTTCCTGCATTTGAGATCCATTTCTTTATTAAATATAACAAAATAAAAACTTGGTCAAAAATGGTCCATTCATCAGTGTCTCTTAAGAATTTCCTCCACAGAAACAACATTTGGAAATGTGCAAAAAAAAACGTTTCTTTACCTCCAGCCATGGGGGTCTGAACCCTAGGAGCCATGCCCACTGACAGAGCCTGTTCCTGGGTCTGGAAAGCCGGCAGAGACCCTGATCCTGATCCAGATCCACATCCTGTTTCAGTCTGGGCTCCGTCCAGAACTTCCTGTTTCACCTGAGCCAGTTCTGACTTCCTGTCCCCCGCCTCCTCCACCTGTTCTCCCAGGTCCAGCTCCTCGTTGAACATGTCCTTCTTGTCCTCCAGGTTCAGCTCCGGGTCGGCGTAGGCGATCAAGTCGAACTTCCCCGACAGCAGGAAGTCGTCCAGGTGGAGGTCGTTGGTTCCCAGATCCAGGTCCTCTTTACCTGAGAGAGGAGGCAGGAAGTGACCTCATTAGAATTAAAACAGATAGTTTGCAGTGTAGTAAGAAAAGTCAAGAGAATTCAAGAGAACTCAACAGGAATCAACAGGACTCAACAGGACTCAAGAGAACTCGACAGAACTCAACAGGACTCAAGAGAACTCAACAGGAATCAACAGGACTCAAGAGAACTTGACAGAACTCAAGAGAACTCGACAGGACTCAAGAGAACTCAAGAGGACTCAAGAGAACTCGACAGGACTCAAGAGAACTCAAGAGGACTCAACAGGACTCAAGAGAACTCAACAGGACTCAAGAGAACTCAACAGGACTCAAGAGAACTCAACAGGACTCAAGAAAACTCTGGAGAACTCAACAGGACTCAAGAGAACTCAACAGGACTCAAGAAAACTCTGGAGAACTCAACAGGACTCAAGAAGACTCAAGAGAACTCGAGAGAACTCAAGAGGACTCAACAGGACTCAAGAGAACTCAACAGGACTCAAGAGAACTCAACAGGACTCAAGAGAACTCAACAGGACTCAAGAAGACTCAAGAGAACTCGAGAGGACTCAAGAGAACTCAACAGGACTCAAGAGAACTCAACAGGACTCAAGAGAACTCAACAGGACTCAAGAAGACTCAAGAGAACTCGAGAGGACTCAACAGAACTCAAGAGAACTCGAGAGGACTCAAGAGAACACGACAGGACTCAAGAGAACTCGACAGGACTCAAGAGAACTCGACAGGACTCAAGAGAACTCGACAGGACTCAAGAGAACTCGACAGGACTCAATAGGACTCGACAGGACTCAAGAGAACATGACAGGACTCTAGAGAACTCGACAGGACTCAACAGAACTCGACAGGACTCAAGAGAACTCGACAGGACTCAAGAGAACATGACAGGACTCTAGAGAACTGGACAGGACTCAAGAGGACTAAAGAGAACTCAACAGGACTAAAGAGAACATGACAGGACTCAACAGAACTCGACAGGACTCAAGAGAACTCCGGAGAACTTCAGCAGAACACAGAATATGTCAATATAACTCAGCAGAACTTAATAGTTTATAAATATTTACTGTATTCTCATTAAAATAAAAGCGTACCGTCTTCAGGGTCCAGGTTCAGGTTCAGGTCCACCAGGTCTTTCACCTCCACGTCTTCCAGGTCTTTCACAGCCGAGTCCTCCAGGTGTTCCTCCAGGTTCTCCAGGCTCTGTTGATGCTGCTGCTGCTGGTTCAGATGCTCCAGAGTCACCTGCTGGCCCATGGGTCTGAGGGGGGAAGGATGAGGGTCTCTGGGGGGCAGAATATGGGTCTCAGGCTGGGGGAAGTTCAGCCTCAAACGGTGCTCTGGAGCCTGGTGACGCAGCTCGATGTACGGCTGTCCCATGATGCTGTGCTGCTGCAGGGGGAGGGAGCGCGGGAGGAAGGGCTGCTGGACACCTGGGGGGAGGAGGGGGATATCAAATTCAAGGTGTTATCATCAGATGCTCAGCAGCTACAGGGTAGAAATGGCAATGAAATTCTTCTGACCTGAGCTCCTCCAACAATGAGACATATATAATAAAATACCAAATACAAAATAGTACAAAAAGTCTATATGCATGTGAATAGAATATGATATGTACAAGAACAGAATATTAAATTAAATTATGTACATTAAGACAAGATTAAATACGGTTTCTTGCGGTGACTATTTATATAAGTAAGTAGATTGCAAGATGACAAACAGATTAATGTTTCTGGGGGCACTTAACAGAGCTCAGGTGTTTAATAGTCGTATGGCCTGTGGGATGAAACTGTCCCCGAGTCTGGTGGTTTTAGTCCTGAAACTGTCCCCGAGTCTGGTGGTTTTAGTCCTGAAACTGTCCCCGAGTCTGGTGGTTTTAGTCCTGAAACTGTCCCCGAGTCTGGTGGTTTTAGTCCTGAAACTGTCCCCGAGTCTGGTGGTTTTAGTCCTGAAACTGTCCCAGAGTCTGGTGGTTTTAGTCCTGAAACTGTCCCCGAGTCTGGTGGTTTTAGTCCTGAAACTGTCCCCGAGTCTGGTGGTTTTAGTCCTGAAACTGTCCCCGAGTCTGGTGGTTTTAGTCCTGATGCTGTCTCTGAGTCTGGTGGTTTTAGTCCTGAAACTGTCCCTGAGTCTGGTGGTTTTAGTCCTGAAACTGTCCCTGAGTCTGGTGGTTTTAGTCCTGAAACTGTCCCTGAGTCTGGTGGTTTTAGTCCTGAAACTGTCCCCGAGTCTGGTGGTTTTAGTCCTGAAGCTGTCCCCGAGTCTGGTGGTTTTAGTCCTGAAACTGTCCCCGAGTCTGGTGGTTTTAGTCCTGAAGCTGTCCCCGAGTCTGGTGGTTTTAGTCCTGAAACTGTCCCCGAGTCTGGTGGTTTTAGTCCTGATGCTGTCTCTGAGTCTGGTGGTTTTAGTCCTGAAACTGTCCCTGAGTCTGGTGGTTTTAGTCCTGATGCTGTCTCTGAGTCTGGTGGTTTTAGTCCTGAAACTGTCCCCGAGTCTGGTGGTTTTAGTCCTGATGCTGTCTCTGAGTCTGGTGGTTTTAGTCCTGAAACTGTCCCCGAGTCTGGTGGTTTTAGTCCTGAAACTGTCCCAGAGTCTGGTGGTTTTAGTCCTGATGCTGTCCCCGAGTCTGGTGGTTTTAGTCCTGAAACTGTCCCTGAGTCTGGTCGTTTTAGTCCTGATGCTGTCTCTGAGTCTGGTGGTTTTAGTCCTGAAACTGTCCCTGAGTCTGGTGGTTTTAGTCCTGATGCTGTCTCTGAGTCTGGTGGTTTTAGTTCTGAAACTGTCCCTGAGTCTGGTGGTTTCAGTCCTGATGCTGTCCCTGAGTCTGGTGGTTTTAGTCCTGAAACTGTCCCCGAGTCTGGTGGTTTTAGTCCTGAAACTGTCCCAGAGTCTGGTGGTTTTAGTCCTGATGCTGTCCCTGAGTCTGGTGGTTTTAGTCCTGAAACTGTCCTTGAGTCTGGTGGTTTTAGTCCTGAAACTGTCCCTGAGTCTGGTGGTTTTAGTCCTGAAACTGTCTCCGAGTCTGGTGGTTTTAGTCCTGAAACTGTCCCCGAGTCTGGTGGTTTTAGTCCTGAAACTGTCCCTGAGTCTGGTGGTTTTAGTCCTGAAACTGTCCCTGAGTCTGGTTGTTTTAGTCCTGAAACTGTCCCTGAGTCTGGTGGTTTTAGTCCTGAAACTGTCCCTGAGTCTGGTGGTTTTAGTCCTGAAACTGTCCCCGAGTCTGGTGGTTTTAGTCCTGAAACTGTCCCTGAGTCTGGTGGTTTTAGTCCTGAAACTGTCTCTGAGTCTGGTTGTTTTAGTCCTGAAACTGTCCCTGAGTCTGCTGGTTTTAGTCCTGAAACTGTCCCTGAGTCTGGTGGTTTTAGTCCTGAAACTGTCCCTAAGTCTGGTGGTTTTAGTCCTGATGCTGTCCCCGAGTCTGGTGGTTTTAGTCCTGAAACTGTCCCCGAGTCTGATGGTTTTAGTCCTGAAACTGTCCTTGAGTCTGGTGGTTTTAGTCCTGAAACTGTCCCTAAGTCTGCTGGTTTTAGTCCTGAAACTGTCCCTGAGTCTGGTGGTTTTAGTCCTGAAACTGTCCCTAAGTCTGGTGGTTTTAGTCCTGATGCTGTCCCCGAGTCTGGTGGTTTTAGTCCTGAAACTGTCCCTGAGTCTGGTGGTTTTAGTCCTGAAACTGTCCCTGAGTCTGGTGGTTTTAGTCCTGAAACTGTCCCCGAGTCTGGTGGTTTTAGTCCTGAAACTGTCTCCGAGTCTGGTGGTTTTAGTCCTGAAACTGTCCCTGAGTCTGATGGTTTTAGTCCTGAAACTGTCCTTGAGTCTGGTGGTTTTAGTCCTGAAACTGTCCCTAAGTCTGCTGGTTTTAGTCCTGAAACTGTCCCTGAGTCTGGTGGTTTTAGTCCTGAAACTGTCCCTAAGTCTGGTGGTTTTAGTCCTGATGCTGTCCCCGAGTCTGGTGGTTTTAGTCCTGAAACTGTCCCTGAGTCTGGTGGTTTTAGTCCTGAAACTGTCCCTGAGTCTGGTGGTTTTAGTCCTGATGCTGTCCCTGAGTCTGGTGGTTTTAGTCCTGAAACTGTCCCTGAGTCTGGTGGTTTTAGTCCTGATGCTGTCCCTGAGTCTGGTGGTTTTAGTCCTGAAACTGTCCCTGAGTCTGGTGGTTTTAGTCCTGAAACTGTCCCTGAGTCTGGTGGTTTTAGTCCTGAAACTGTCCCTGAATCTGGTGGTTTTAGTCCTGATTCTGCGGTACCGCCTGCCAGACGGCATGGGGGTCTTTTATAATCCTGAGGGCTTTCTTGCTGAGCCGCTGGGTGTAAAGGTCCTCCATGGATGGACTTTAATCAGTGAATATGATAATAAGACGGCCTTATAGTTCGTAATTTTTATTCTGTTAATTGATTAATTGCTGCATTATACTGTCGGTTACCTTGCATCATGTGAGGGTGAGCTCCAGGAGCAGGGAGGGGCCGGATCCCGGTGTAATCCCCCGGCATCGGCCTCCTCATCTGGGCCGGGACTCCCTCCATCAGGCCGAGCCCAGAGACAGGCACTGATCCCTGGGGAAGACGCAGGAAGGAGTCCTGGAGCCCTGCTGGAGCTCCTTGAGGAACGCCAAACCTGGAGGAGAGAGAGGAGGCGTTAGAGAACCAGAACGATACTGTAGGGACAATCCTGAACGTCCTCTTCCAACATGAGAGTCACATGATAACAAAGGTATCCCAACTGTAGCTGTGAACATGACAGGATGTATGATTACCTAGAAGAGCATCAGGACTGTTTGAGGCATATGATAGCTATGTGATTAACATGATGATTCAGCCTCTATGGAGATAGACATATGACAAGCATGCTCATTTCTGACGTGGAGCTAATCTGAAGTAAACATTGAATACTGCTTTCTATTCCTCCATCTTGTGACTGTGTAACTCCCTCTCTTGGATATCAGCATGTGAAGGACACTGTTCAGGAACTAGTTGATGCTCTGTATGTGATGACTCCTTCCATTCTGGAGAGGACCACAGATACATGGATCCTGAGATTGAAGCTCAAGCCGGGGACCAGGGATTATTGACATTTAAGTATTCAGAAAGAGTCAGAATTTCGAGATTTTGTGAAAAATTGCGAATTTTGAGAAAAAGTCAGGATTTTGAGAAAAAGTCAGGATTTTGAGAAAAAGTCAGGATTTTGAGAAAGAGTCAGGATTTTTCTGAAAAAATCCAACAAATGCTCTGTATGTGATGACTACTTCCATTCTGGAGAGGATCAGGAATACATGGATCCTGAGATTGAAGCTCAAGCCGGTGACGAGTGATTATTAAAAATATTAAGTATTCAGAAAAGTAATAATTTTTAGATTTTGAGAAAAAGTCAGAATTTTTAGATTTTTGAGAAAAAGTCATAATTTTGAGAAAAAAAGTCAGAATTTTGCGATTTTCTGAAAAAAGCCAACAAATGCTCAGTATGTGATGACTACTTCCATTCTTGAGAGGATAATAAATACATGGATCCTGAGATTGAAGCTAAAGCCATTGACCAGGGAGATTTTTCTAACACACCTCATGACCGGGCCTCGGACCCCCATCTCTCTGGGGGTGAAGCCCCTCTGCTGCTCCACAGGGAACCCTCCAGGGAACCGGGGAACCTGAGCTGGTCCAACGGGCCTCATGGTGCCGGGGTAAGGAGGCGGGGGCCTTCCAAACATCTCTGCAGGAGGGTTAGCTGAGGGGTCCGGCTGGGGCCAGAGACGTGGTGCAGCAGAACCAGAAGGGGGTCCGGGGAGAACAGCAGAACCAGCTTCCTGCAGACCTTTCTCCTGACGCAGAGCACTCTTCTGCTGCTGCTGCCTCAGGATCAGCTGCCGGAGACGCTGACGCTGAGAAACAGAACATATAGAACATGAGAACACTCAGGAGAAGTTAAGATAACTCGAGAGAAGTCAGGAGAACATAGGAGTAGTCAAGAGAACTCAAGAGAACTCAAGAGAAGTCAGGAGAACTCAGGAAAAGTCAAGAGAACTCAGGAGAACTCAAGAGAAGTCAGGAGAACTCAAGAGAACTCAAGAGAACTCAAGAGAACTCAAGAGAAGTCAGGAGAACTCAAGAGAACTCAAGAGAACTCAGGAGAACTCAAGAGAAATTAGGAGAACTCAAGATACGTCAAGGGAAGTCAGGAGAACTCAGGGGAACTCAGGAGAACACTAGAGAACTCAGTAAATCTCAGTAGAACTCAATAGAACACTAGAGAACTCAGTAAAACTCAGTAGAACACTAGAGCTCAGTAGAACTAAAAATAAACACTAGAGAACCCAGTAGAACTCAGTAGAACACTAGAGAACTCAGTAGAACTCAGTAGAACTCAGTAGAACACTGTAGAACTCAGTAGAACACTAGAGAACTCAGTAGAACTCAGTAGAACACTAGAGAACTCAGTAGAACACTAGAGAACCCAGTAGAACTCAGTAGAACACTAGAGAACTTAGTAGAACTCAGTAGAACTCAGTAGAACTCAGTAGAACACTAGAGAACTCAGTAGAACACTAGAGAACTCAGTAGAACTCAGTAGAACACTAGAGAACTCAGTAGAACTCAGTACAACTCAGTAGAACACTAGAGAACTCAGTAGAACTCAGTAGAACTCAGTAGAACACTAGAGAACTCAGCAGAACTCAGTAGAACTCAGTAGAACACTAGAGAACTCAGTAGAACTCAGTAGAACACTAGAGAACTCAGTAGAACACTAGAGAACCCAGTAGAACTCAGTAGAACACTAGAGAACTCAGTAGAACTCAGTAGAACTCAGTAGAACACTAGAGAACTCAGTAGAACTCAGTAGAACACTAGAGAACTCAGTAGAACTCAGTAGAACACTAGAGAACTCAGTAGAACTCAGTAGAACACTAGAGAACTCAGTAGAACACTAGAGAACTCAGTAGAACTCAGTAGAACACTAGAGAACTCAGTAGAACACTAGAGAACTCAGTAGAACTCAGTAGAACACTAGAGAACTCAGTAGAACTCAGTAGAACACTAGAGAACTCAGTAGAACTCAGTAGAACACTAGAGAACTCAGTAGAACACTAGAGAACTCAGTAGAACACTAGAGAACTCAGTAGAACACTAGAGAACTCAGTAGAACTCAGTAGAACACTAGAGAACTCAGTAGAACTCAGTAGAACACTAGAGAACTCAGTAGAACACTAGAGAACTCAGTAGAACTCAGTAGAACACTAGAGAACTCAGTAGAACTCAGTAGAACACTAGAGAACCCAGTAGAACTCAGTAGAACACTAGAGAACCCAGTAGAACACTAGAGAACTCAGTAGAACTCAGTAGAACACTAGAGCACTCAGTAGAACACTAGAGAACTCAGTAGAACCCAGTAGAACACTAGAGAACTCAGTAGAACACTAGAGAACTCAGTAGAACTCAGTAGAACACTAGAGAACTCAGTAGAACACTAGAGAACTCAGTAGAACTCAGTAGAACACTAGAGAACTCAGTAGAACACTAGAGAACTCAGTAGAACTCAGTAGAACACTAGAGAACCCAGTAGAACTCAGTAGAACACTAGAGAACCCAGTAGAACACTAGAGAACTCAGTAGAACTCAGTAGAACACTAGAGCACTCAGTAGAACACTAGAGAACTCAGTAGAACACTAGAGAACTCAGTAGAACTCAGTAGAACACTAGAGCACTCAGTAGAACACTAGAGAACTCAGTAGAACACTAGAGAACTCAGTAGAACACTAGAGAACCCAGTAGAACACTAGAGAACCCAGTAGAACACTAGCGAACCCAGTATAACTCAGTAGAACACTAGAGAACCCAGTATAACTCAGTAGAACACTAGAGAACCCAGTAGAACTCAGTAGAACACTAGAGAACCCAGTAGAACTCCGATGAATAACGTTATTATTTGGTCCTACCTGTCTGAGCTTCTCCTCGGAGTCCCCGAGCTGAGGCAGCATGCTCATTGGTCCGTCTAAGGAGGCCCCGCCCAGCACTGCCATCTCATTGGCTGTCGTCTTGTCTGTCTGTGAGGGGCCTGGTGTCATGTGACCCTGCTGCTCGAACGGGTCGTGAACCGGAGTCTGACCGCCGTGGTACCCGCTCTCCTCCGACATCCCAGGGTGCTTTGGGGTCTGGCTGCCCCCGGGGGTTCTGGGAAATGAGTCCTGATGCTGTTGTAGTCTTCCTGGAGACTGCTGCAACTGAAGAGAGGAAAACAGGAGGTATTATTGAAGATAGCTTTAATAACAGTGGATAAAAGCACCACAAGGGCCCCGTTCATCCCTCTGGGGCCACAGACTCCTGACGTCTGAATGTGGTTTCTACAAAGTCACAATGTATGATTTTGACACCAAGATGATTTATATTGGGAAAGAAAAAGTGAATTTATGGCAAAAGATATATTTTTCTTGTTTCCACCTTTTGAAAAGGTCAGTTAACTTATTCAGTTATCTGGAGCACTAATGATGACTGACCAGAGATGTGAAAGTACACACATCCTTCACTCAGGTAGAAGTACAGATACTCGTGTTTAAAAATACTCTGGTGAAAGTAGAAGTACTGACTAAACTTCTTTACTCAAGTCAAAGTAAAGAGGCTTTGAAATGTACTTCAGTAAAAAGTACCCATAACTAGCAGCTGTTTTAAAGAGTACCTGACCTCCCTTTATATTAATAGAACAATAATGTCATTGTTAGCTAATGAATGTTTCCATGCTGAACAACGGCAACATGACAACGTTTTCATTGGTCCCTCTTCTTTAGAGAAGACCAGGAAATGATGGATACACGGATCGTGTTCAAATCAATAGGCACGCAATGACTCTAAATAATAATGATCACGCCACCAAACACACATTCAAACTAAAGGAACCAGCCTGTTTGGAAAATGTGAGAAGTAGAAAGTACAGGTATTTGAGTTCAACATGTAAGAAGTAGAAAGTACAGGTGTTTGTGTTCAACATGTAAGAAGTAGAAAGTACAGGTATTTGTGTTCAACATGTAAGAAGTAGAAAGTACAGGTATTTGTGTTCAACATGTAAGAAGTAGAAAGTACAGGTATTTGGGTTCAACATGTAAGAAGTAGAAAGTACAGGTATTTGTGTTCAACATGTAAGAAGTAGAAAGTACAGGTATTTGTGTTCAACATGTGAGAAGTAGAAAGTACAGGTATTTGTGTTCAACATGTGAGAAGTAGAAAGTACAGGTATTTGGGTTCAACATGTGAGAAGTAGAAAGTACAGGTATTTGTGTTCAACATGTAAGAAGTAGAAAGTACAGGTATTTGAGTTCAACATGTAAGAAGTAGAAAGTACAGGTATTTGGGTTCAACATGTAAGAAGTAGAAAGTACAGGTATTTGGGTTCAACATGTAAGAAGTAGAAAGTACAGGTATTTGAGTTCAACATGTGAGAAGTAGAAAGTACAGGTATTTGTGTTCAACATGTAAGAAGTAGAAAGTACAGGTATTTGAGTTCAACATGTGAGAAGTAGAAAGTACAGGTATTTGTGTTCAACATGTAAGAAGTAGAAAGTACAGGTATTTGTGTTCAACATGTAAGAAGTAGAAAGTACAGGTATTTGGGTTCAACATGTAAGAAGTAGAAAGTACAGGTATTTGTTACCTGGTGGTGTTGTGGGGTGAAGGTCTCAGAGAGTCCTAGTCCCTCCCCAGTGGAGGGTCTCGGGGTGGAGGGCTGCTGGTTGTAGGGGTCGTTGTTGCGCTGTCCTCCTGGGGATCGAGGGAATGGGCGAGGGGTCCCGGGGTTTGAGGCGTAGGGGTCCAGGTTCTGATGGGAGGGGGACGGCCTCCTACTGGTGGACTGCTGGTTGTACTGCGACAGGTATGCTGGGTCAGAATGTGGACGGGCGGTCCCGGGGGAAAGCTGGGAAAAGGGGTCTGGGATCTGTTGGGCGTAGGGGCTCCGATGAGGGGAACCAAGTCCTGATAGTGGACTGGAAGGGAAGTCAAAACCCAGATCTGTGGGTCTACGAACTCCTCCTGGGGGGCCAAAGGACTCCTGAGGGGGCATCGGGGCTTTAAACAAACCGCCCTGGACCAGTTCACCCCCACGATTGTACAGTTCAGACCCCCCAACACGGAGGGTACTGGGAGGAGGCCTCTGGTACTCTGAGCCTCGCATGGAGACCAGACCTGATGGGGCTGAGCCTGAGGGAGGGCTCATCATAACGGAGCGAGCCTGCTGCAGACCTGAGGGGAGAAAACAAGAGGGGAGGGTTACTGGGAGGAGATAACGAGGAGGAGACAGTTACTGGGAGGAGATAACGAGGAGGAGACAGTTACTGGGAGATAACGAGGAGGAGACGGTTACTAGGAGGAGATAACGAGGAGGAGACAGTTACTGGGAGGAGATAACGAGGAGGAGACAGTTACTGGGAGGAGATAACGAGGAGGAGACAGTTACTGGGAGGAGATAACGAGGAGGAGACAGTTACTGGGAGGAGATAACGAGGAGGGAGACAGTTACTGGGAGGAGATAACGAGGAGGAGACAGTTACTGGGAGGAGATAACGAGGAGGAGACAGTTACTGGGAGGAGATAACGAGGAGGAGACAGTTACTGGGAGGAGATAACGAGGAGGAGACAGTTACTGGGGAGATAACGAGGAGGAGACAGTTACTGGGAGGAGATAACGAGGAGGAGACAGTTACTAGGAGGAGATAACGGGAGGAGACAGTTACTGGGAGGATAAACGAGGAGGAGAAGGTTACTGGAGGAGATAACGAGGAGGAGACGGTTACTGGGAGGAGATAACGGGAGGAACGGTTACTAGGAGGATAATACGAGGAGGAGACAGTTACTAGGAGATAACGAGGAGGACGTTACTAGGAGGAGATAACGAGGAGGAGACGGTTACTAGAGGATAAAACGAGAGGAGACAGTTACTAGGAGATAACGAGGAGGAGACGGTTACTAGGAGGAGATAACAAGGAGGAGACAGTTACTAGGAGGAGATAACGAGGAGGAGACGGTTACTAGGAGGAGATAACGAGGAGGAGGTTACTAGGAGGAGATAACGAGGAGGAGACGGTTACTAGGAGGAGATAACGAGGAGGAGACGGTTACTAGGAGGAGATAACGAGGAGGAGACGGTTACTAGGAGGAGATAACGAGGAGGAGACGGTTACTAGGAGGAGATAACGAGGAGGAGACGGTTACTAGGAGGAGATAACGAGGAGGAGACGGTTACTAGGAGGAGATAACGAGGAGGAGACGTTACTAGGAGGAGATACGAGGATAGACAGTTACTAGGAGGAGATAACGAGGAGGAGACAGTTACTAGGAGGAGATAACGAGGAGGAGACAGTTACTAGGAGGAGATAACGAGGAGGAGACGGTTACTGGGAGGAGATAACGAGGAGGAGACGGTTACTAGGAGGAGATAACGAGGAGGAGACAGTTACTAGGAGGAGATAACGAGGAGGAGACGGTTACTAGGAGGAGATAACAAGGAGGAGACGGTTACTAGGAGGAGATAACGAGGAGGAGACGGTTACTAGGAGGAGATAACAAGGAGGAGACGGTTACTAGGAGGAGATAACGAGGAGGAGACAGTTACTAGGAGGAGATAACGAGGAGGAGACGGTTAGGAGGAGATAACGAGGAGGAGACGGTTACTAGGAGGAGATAACGAGGAGGAGACGGTTACTAGGAGGAGATAACGAGGAGGAGACGGTTACTAGGAGGAGATAACGAGGAGGAGACAGTTACTAGGAGGAGATAACGAGGAGGAGACAGTTACTAGGAGGAGATAACGAGAAAAGACATATTTGGATTTACCTTGTAGGTTTCCCAGGTTCCTGTCGGGGGTCTTGGAGTCGGGGAGGGTGCGGGGGAGCCGAAGGCGTCGTGGGCGGGCGAGGCTCCTCCCAGGGAGTTGTGGCGCTGCAGGGGGGGGGCCTGGTTACTCTGGGAGGGGGGGGCGGGGCGAGGCGTGCCCCCCATCTTACTGTAGGGGTCCCAGGGGGAGGAGGGGCGGGACGACGGTGGAGAGAACATCTGAGGGGAGGATGGTGGTTGGTGGAGAGGGGAGGAAGGGAGGGGCGAATGGGGGAGGGAAGAGAAACCGGATGGGGGCGGGGCTTGTGGGCGGAGGAACACGTCGTCATGGTGTCTGGACGGAGGGTGATCCGAGGGGGAGTTGCTGCCAGCATCAGGGGAGACGGGGGGCAAGAGGTTCTGCTGACGGAGCTGCTCACTCTTCACCTGCTCCAGCTTTATGGTCGCCTCGATTTTCGCCTGTTGTTTACTCTTCTGACGCATTACCTGAAAGGGGGGAGACAGGGGGGAGACGGGGGGGAGAGAGGTGAGAAAGTGGGAGGTAACACAGGGGGAGGTAAACGTGATGATGGGGCAGCTCACTGTCCCTCCCTCTTTATATCATCATGAGTTGTAAGCCATGCTATTTGAGGAATGGAAAGAGGCCACGCCCATCTGTTCCTTCACCAGCAGCTGTTTCCTCAGAGAGAGGCGAGGTCCCTCCCTTTATTTAGGAAAAAGTTTGTATTGAAGTCAATGGAGAGAGAAAGATTATCTTTGGATCCCGTTTGAATTGAGCCACGAATTACACATATGATGTTTGTCAATTTAAAAGATCATTTTTCAAGTCAAAAAAATAAAACTGTGAAGTAACACTTTTGTGTGTGAAAGCGCTCAATGAACTCCATCTCCCGTCTCGCACCACACACCCAGACGGCCGTCACGTTGGCACATTTCACTTCTTTCTTTCAGAATGAGGCGGAAAGTATTAAAAGAGGTGAAAATCACTCCAAGTCTGGGCATGTTGAGAGCTGTACATACACACAAGGGGAGTTAGTCGGTTCCTAAGAGCCAGCATGCGGGACCGGGACTCTGGGATTTGTAGTCTTTCTAGTTGCGTATTTTTCATAGTCTTATATTTCAACAGTTTTACGACAAACTGTGACTTTTTTGACATGGAAATTATTATTTAAGATTGACAAACATCATATGTGTAATTCATGGCTCAATTCAAACGGGATCCAGAGATAATCTTTCTCTCTCCATTGACTTCAATGCAAACTTTTTCCGAAATAAGGTCCCATGGGTCGGACGTAGATGGGCGGGGCTTCGCCTCTCTATTGGCGTGTGTGCTAGCTGCTAAATAACTTTCAAGGCTTTTATTGTCATTTGTCAAATAAGGTCATGAAATCTGGGATCATGTAAAGTTTGAGGAGACAGAGGATGCAACATATATGACTGTATGAGGTCAGAACATGTCTGCTGTCTGAAGTGTTTATAACCTGTGAGATATTCTTACTCTATAGGCATTAGACTATAGACAGCTTTGGTGCAAGGTAACGTGTCTCTATGATATTTAACTTCAACCATCTCTGTGTTTTACCGATTAATCTTGTGAGTGTTACATCGGATCCACGACAGACACTTGTCCTCCCTGCTTTGATAAGGCAGCAAACCTTCAGAATAAAATCAGTCGCTGTGAGGCCGCTGACATGCTTTGGTTTTCCCCAAATACATGCAAACCAGAGGAGATACCCTCGGTCCAGCTGAGTGGCAAAGCTCCCACTCCCTTAAGCTTGAGGAGCGACAGGGTTTATGAAAGCGCTGGAGAAACCAGTTCTGATTGAAGGAGGACCAGATCACATTTTGAACCTAAAGAATGAACTCTCTGCAGCCAGTCTCTCCATCTTATCCTAGTTTAGTTTTGGTGTTGAAATGATTAATTCTTAGGGCTGAAAACATTGGTAAAAATATCACATTTCAGTCACTTTTGGCCATTCAGACTGATTCAGACTGATCTCATAATAACTCACGGTAATGACTGCTAATGCTAATTTAAATACATGTGTGCATATGTATAAATGTGTCTGTTGATTGTGTATATATAGGTGTATACATATTGTTGTGGGAAACGGTATTTCCATCCCTCTGTCTGTACACACAAACTGAAAGGTTCTGCAGCGGATAAGTGTGCACAAAAGTGTGAAAAGAGAAGTGTTAGCTCGTTAGATAGCAACATCACGGCTAACTGAAGGTGGACAGATCTTAAAGGGTTTCTTTAAACATAGAACATGTAAAGCAGTGGTCCAGCGTCTGGGATCCAGAGAGAGTGCAGTGTGAGGGAGGGTCTCTGCCTGTGTTGGTTCTTACCAGAGCCTCTGGTCCTGCTACAGGTGCCTGGTAGGGACAATCTTTATCTGATGGTGATTTTAGGGCTTTGGCTCCCCCTCTGTCTTTACCCTCTCCCTTTTTCAATGACAGTCACAGCACAGGGATTAGTGGAAGGCAATGACACAATGGCGTAAAATGATCGAAACCCCCCAGACATGCAGCATGGAGGTTACCATGGTTACAATCAGAGCGGGGGGGGGGGGGGGGGAACCAGCACCGTAACTGCAGCCGTGAATTCTACTTCCTGTACGATGATTTACTCCATTCATCAAACTACTGCAGGGTATGTTTGCATATAGGTGTATGTGTACGTACATGTTTGAATATATATGTATGTGTGTATGTGCTTGTATATATATATATGTGTGTGCGTGTGTGTGTGTGTGTGTGTCTGTGTGTGTGTGTGTTTAAGTAGATACATCTGTACATGTGTAGATATTTGTCATTTCAAACAACCTCTATGTACTTTTTCATTTTACCAATTGTAAAACTGTACTTTTTATTTTATTGTATTTCCTTTGTGTCACTACTGTAAAGTGTCTTAAATTAAATTAAATCTATTATTATTATTTTAATATAATGTGACCCCAAATAAATAAAATAAAAAACTACTGCAGGAAGTGGGATCTTTAAATTGAGCGTTCTGATTGGCTGCAGTCTGGTGCTGCCCCTCCCCCCCCCCCCCTCTCTCTCTCTACCTGATGCAGGTGATGTTAAGCACTCACCTGTCTGAACTTCCACTCTTGTTCCTGCTCCGTTTCCCGGGGTCTCAGAGGGTCCCTGAACGCATCGGAGTCCCTGAACCCATCGGAGTCCCTGAATCCCTCAGAGTCCCTGAACGCATCGTCTGAGTCCCTGAAGGCATCACAGTCCATGGAGTCGGGGTCAAAAGGTCCCGGGGTCAACGCTGATGGTGGTGGTAGAGGGGGGAGGGGCTGTGGGATGAGGGGCCGTTTGATTGGCTCGTTGCACACTTGCACCTTGTTGATTCGCTGAGCCGCTCTGTTGTCTCGAGCCTTTTGCTGCACAGAGGAAACAGAGAGGGGGGGTTAAAGAGACGCTGTTTGGTCCCAACGGCAAAACATGAAAAGGCTCTTATTTTGAAAAACCTTGATCTGATGTCCTAAAAAAGGGGTGTCAAACTAAAGGCCCGTGACCCCATTTTGTGTGGCCCCGCAAGAGCTCGCAAAGAATATAATATACAATACAGTTGGTGTAATTGTTGAATATTTGCTTCCAATTATTTGCCCTAGACTTCTGCTTTCAGTCATTACCAGAACTGATGACTCAATGCAGAGCCAATCATGTGATGGAATACATTATTACATGGCTTAGTTGAATACTCGATTCTGATTGGCCAATTCAGAACACGTGACACGTTGTTAATCCAGAACAGACAGACCGCTGTCAAGGACTTATTGACCGTTGTTAAGGACTTATTGACCGTTGTTAAGCACTTATTGACCGTTGTTAAGGACGCTCACATCTGCAGAAAGAAGTCCGGTCGATTGAACTGTATGCAGTTTGGAACTGGGCCAAGAAAACAGCGGAGAAGTAACGGGGCAGAAACCCTCCTTCTAGATACTTCCCAAGGTCTGACTTCATGAGTTGAGCTACTTTTAAAGCAAGCAGCGATGTTTTCAAATCTGTAATCACAAAGCTCCGCAAAAACGCCATCGAAGCAGTTCCTGCCGCGTTGCTACGTAGTTCAAACGGTAACAACGGACTATTTTCTTAGCGGATGCACGTCATTTAAATAAATAATAGCCTACTATTTTTGAAATCTATAAAAGCATTTCAATTCATATTGGGAGTCATGTCGTTACTTTGCTTCGCGTCGGGCTCTCTGATCCTCCTGTTACCCATAGCGACCGCCTCGCTGCACATTATCCCTTACTCACCGTATATATATTATATATTTAAATAAGTATATTTATAGAGTCTTAAAGTTACAACCGGCGCTTTGAGTGCAGCCTTAAAGCTGACTGACTCCCCTGAGAGACGAAAATGTCATAAAAACCCACAAAATACAACATTTAGGGATTTCTTTTTAACATCCACTGAGGATAATGTCCTTAACTGATTATAACTCACACATATTTATTTTTTTAAAGTTTTTACTCTTTACATGTTTGTTTACGTGACGTCAATGTTGGTTTTTGGGGAAAAAAAGACAACATTTTAATTGTTTTCTACTTAATAAATGCTAGTAGTAGTTTATCTAATTCCATTAAAACAGAACATCCGGGTGGTAATATTTAAAAACCGGATATTGTATTTTTATTCTTCTTTGCAGTATATCACGCAGAGCCAGGACTTTCCAGCTTACATTTGGCACATTTTGAATTAAAATGCTTAATTTTGGTGCAAATGAAGAGTCTAGA
The DNA here is from genome assembly GCF_902827165.1 of Trematomus bernacchii. Lineage (NCBI taxonomy): Eukaryota > Metazoa > Chordata > Actinopteri > Perciformes > Nototheniidae > Trematomus > Trematomus bernacchii. Next base: position 349,108 of record NW_022987743.1, read on the forward strand.
TCAGGGCTGAACACACTAGATGTTCTTTGGCTGCGGATAACTAAATACATCTTGCTCATACTGTAATACAGAATGATGTGACTTTGAGTTTTAATAAACACTCACCACGAAGGGAGCTCTGTCCTGAGAGCTGGCTTTCCTCCACAGCTTAGCGATCTGCTTCACTCGGGTCGACCAGTCTGAGAGACACACACACACACACACACACACAATAAACATACAGTAGTGTAACGGCAGGCGTGTGGCGCAGTGAATAGTGCGTTGGTGTTGGGATCAAGGGAGCTCAGGTTCAAACCCCACTGCAGTCAGCATGTCGTTGTGTCCCTGAGACACTTCACTCCAAAGTGCTCCTGTGGGGATTGTCCACAGTATTGAGTCTGTAAGTCGCTTTGGATAAAAGCGTCTAACATGTGACATGTAATGTGGTTGTCTGTGTGTGTGTGTGTGTGTGTGTGTGTGTGTGTGTGTGTGTGTGTGTGTGTGTGTGTGTGTACCGGGGTGCTCCTCCTTCATTTGGGGGAACTTGGTGTTGCAGTAGAGGACAGGAGCGACGGTGGCCATTTCTCCCAGCTCCTCCTCCTTCTCCCACTTCAACATTCCTCTCTGAGCCGTCGACATCACTTCCGGCTCGCCCTCTGCTCCCCGATTGGACGGAGACGGGGACGGGGAGGGGGCGGGGCTCTCAGGAGGAGGCATTCTATAGGCCGCCGGACTCTGGCTGCTTTGGAAGAGAGGAGAGGCGACTCCCATGAGGCCGTTCACCATCGGGAGGCGAGGAAACACTGATGAGAGACGGGGTTATAATTATTTATTTCTGTTGGGAAAATCCTGAACGTCCTCTTCCAACATGAGAGTAACATGCTAACAAAGGTATCCCAACTGTAGCTGTGAAC